>NC_139951.1:47929760-48067260 GCF_963454915.1 Gymnoscopelus microlampas
CTGTGTGTGTTGAACTCGCTGTGCCCCCCACTGGGAGTGTGTTCGGCTCTGCTTTCTCTGCTTGTACCCAGCAGACCTGAAGTAATGTGGAGATGAATGATTGATAAGACACCAGTGGAGACTATACTATGACTAGTACAATAACACAGATCTCCTTTACTATGACTAGTATAATAATAACACAGCTCTATGACTAGTACAATAACTTGTATTATTTATTATTATTCAAATTATCAAATTATTTAAAAGTTTCCAAACATTTTCAATATTTTTCAAAAAGTCATATTTTAGTCTCCTGAAAAGGTTTAGTTTTAGTCTAGTTTTAGTCGACTACATATACCATAAGATTTTAGTCGACTAAATCCACGGGTTGATTTTGACGGAAAAAACTTTTTTGGCGGTGCTTGATGGGTCGTAATGGCTCATTTTGCACTCGGTTGCATGCGGAAAATAGCCGATCTACAACCTGGTGGTGTTTTTATGGTGTTTTATGTCTTCTCTGACTATTTTGAGTTTCTATCTGGAGGCTGAAACCTTGAGGGTCAAACGTGCCAATAGAAAAACAGCCCTTTAGTGACATAGTAAAAATATACCCTCCCCCTCATTATCATAACACAACAGGTGTGGGCATGAGGAGGGACTAGGACAGGTGGGTGGTGCTAAGGTGGTGGAGGAGGTGCTAAGGAACCAGGTATACTTAATGAACTGGAGGCGTGTCCACATAAAAACATAATTTTAACAATTTCTGTACACTTTTTTGAAAAAACTCTTCCTTCTAGTATAACCATAATACCTGATGATTATGTTTTAGGGAGGGGGGGGAATCACTGAAAATCACGGCACCCCGTCTTTAACTACTTTTGCCGGGGACCCCCTGGGTCCTCTCCCATGCTTCTTGCTTACCGCAGTTGCTGCTACGACAAACAACTGAACTAATCCTCAAGGGATCAATACAAAGCTCTCATCTGATCTCAAAACCACTTGATTATTTAGGACGTCTCCTTCAGACTGATGGGTAGAGAGGGTAGGTAATAGAAGAGACTCTCTGTAAATCCACCTGCTGTGATGTGATTTGTGTTGACGTGTTCTCCTTTCTCCCTGCGCTGTCATTGAAGTGTATAGGAAGTGTCTAGCCGAGGCTTTTATTGGCTTTAGCAGACACATGCACTCACTGCATGCTAAATGGACTGTTCCGTCTCAGTGCAGACCGCATCCACTCTCACGCGGTGTTCATTTCGGGATTGTGAGGTGCAGTCTAGACCAGTGGTTCTCAACCTTTTCAAGCCGCGACCCCCCAGAATAATCATATTTGAACTGCGGACCCCCCACCCTGACAAGCACTTGGAATTGTAGGAGTTGAGGCATTACATTTAGTTTGACTCGGTTCATATAAACATTGTGAAAATAGCGGATCTACAAGCTCACAACGCGAGGCGTTGTGAGCTTGTAGATCGGCTATTTTAAAGAATGATGCGTCTTTCTTATATTATTTGGTCAATGTTTGACCAGTTTTTATTGTAGAGTTTGTTGATTACTTTTGATGCAGTAATGGTCTTTTTTAAAAAAGGTCTTAAAAGTCCTTAAATTGTCACTTTACTGTAATTTGGGGAATGCCCAAAAGTCATGTGGGGACCCCCCTGGGGTCTACAAGCTCACAAAGCGTCACAGCACGACATCTCTGTGTCATCTCTGTCACTTGGTTGCATGCTGTTATTTTCAGCATGCAACCAAGTGTAAAATCAGCCATTACGGGCCTGCCAAAAATATTTTTGTTGTCAAAATCAATGGGTTGTGATGTCACGATTACCTGCTGCTGAGAGACAGCAGCCAGCCAGAGGTGACGGAACATCGTGGCTTTACTCTCCGTTCTGGAGCTGAAGGTCTTGGTCGCCTTTCGTCTTCGTCAGCTGTAAAAACAAAGGCCTTTGGCATGTGACACAACAAGGCCAGTAAGGAAGAGTGTGTGTGTGTGTGTGTGTGTGTGTGTGTGTGTGTGTGTGTGTGTGTGTGTGTGTGTGTGTGTGTGTGTGTGTGTGTGTGTGTGTGTGTGTGTGTGTGTGTGTGTGTGTGTGTGTGTGTGTGTGTGTGTGTGTGTGTGTGTGTGTGTGTGTGTGTGTGTGCGTGCGTGCGTGCGTGCACTTTTCTGTCATGTGGTAAATGACACTGATGTGTCTCCTGCTGTTGTTTTGATGCTGATAGCGTGTGACATCTTTAACCTCAACTAGGACGACTGTTAATCAGTTAATCAACTGGAAACCGACATGGCTGTCTGCTCACTTCCCCAGCTTGACTGCTACACCCCCCCCCTTCAAAGCCCAGTGGTCCTTGGGGTGGTACTTGCGGGTCCCCAGCAAAATGAGTTCATGTAGCATCACAATCATTTTAACCACTTTAACCATTTTTATACTTTGACTTTAAAAAAAAAAAATCAAATATACAAGCTCATAGCGCGTCACTTCGTACCACACGATGAGTTGTAGATCTGCTATTAAAAAAATATATTGTGAAATGTTTTGCAAATCTTTCAATATATATATTTTTTTAAAGCAAACATTTTTCACTCAAATCTTTGATTGTGGATCTGCTTTTTTTTTCCTTTATTTATTTTTATTTTTCTGCCTTTATTGATAGATGACAGTAGCCTGGCTCCACCCCCTGAATCGTTTGCCTCGCATTCAGGGTCTGGTGACGCTGTCGAAGGCGGGTGTTTCTCGGTTGAAAATCTGTACGACGAATCGGGATCGGGATAATCCAGTATGAACCAATCGCCAAAGAGTCCCACTTTGGCCACGCCCCCATCTCAGAAATGGGCTGCACTGAGAGGAGCTTTCAGACTGAATAATGGAGTGAAACCAAATGAACATTCAGGCTGAGTGTCAGGCTAAGATGACAGTAGACTGACAGGAAATGGGGGGAGAGAGAGAGAGAGAGAGAGAAGGGGAGGGACACGCCAGCCGTCCGGGCGGCTCTGCTATTTTTGATGCTTTTGTGTGACGCTAAAGCAGACGTGTGTCATCTCTGTCATCATGGTGTAACTGTCTGATGGATGGATGGATGGATGAAAGGATGGATGTGACCACATGCAGCTGGCTGTCAGAGCCACTTCAATCAGTCATCCATCCATCCAGCATTTGTGCCCAAAACTTTTGCATAAGCACGTGTGTGCTTGTCATAGCCGGTATGAAAGGGCCTCACGAGTGATCAGTGAGTCACCCCGGAAGACAGACACACACACACACACACACACACACACACACACACACACACACACACACACACACGTGATGACAATGGTAAACACAGATGGCAGGCAGCTGGTTGTTGACTCTCCTCATCGATTACTAGCCGAAGCACAAGGGTGTGTGTGTGTGTGTGTGTGTGTGTGTGTGTGTGTGTGTGTGTGTGTGTGTGTGTGTGTGTGTGTGTGTGTGTGTGTGTGTGTGTGTGTGTGTGTGTGTGTGTGTGTGTGTGTGTGTGTGTGTGTGTGTGTGTGTGCGTGCGTGCGTGTGTGTGTGTGTGTTGGACTTGGCTGACATATCTGGTTTGCAGCCAGGTTGCTGTTCACACTCCATGGACTTGTCTTGTGTGACTCCTTCCCTCAGATGTGTTTTTTCTGCTTCATAAGTCTGGGTTCCCTCCTCATCGCATGCATCGAGTGTAGCGTCCAGGATCACTTAGAAAATTGGCCCCGGGTGAAAAAAAGGGCTACAAAATCGTTGCATAAAAAAATATTATTAATTTAAAAAAAAGGTACTTTTATTTACTTTTACGCAAGCACATTTTTCCATTGCGTACTTCTACTCCACTACCTATTCAAAAATAGCAAAAGTGCTTTTGATGCCTTTGTATGACGCTGTGTAGTATGATCAAGTAAAATATGGAGATAAGAGGTTTCTATCCGACAGTGACGAAATGTTGATAAAAATAAGTGTTATTTTGATGCTATTCATGCTAATATTTTGAATGTAACATTTTTAACACAGGACTTTTAACTTGTAGCAGAGTATTTCTACACTGGTATGTTGCAACACCATGTTGGATAATAGGAGAATAGTGGGCAGGCGTCCATAAACGTGCCCGCTCCTAAACAACACACACAACAGGGTCCAATGTTCCACACGAAGGTCGCTCCGCCACCTTGGCCCCTCGGGGGGCGAGGACATTTTTTTATACGTCACGGTTGCTCTCGTCAGCAGCTCTATACGCCTCGTATGTCACTGTAGAAGAGATGCTATTTATGTAAAAGTTACAACCTCAAGGCTTGTACTTGCATGATGGCCCTGAGATGAGTCATGGTTAATGGTGGGGGGGGGGGGGGGGGGGTGTTTGCATAATTCCTTGACCATGTGATTCTGGGAGGATCAGGGACGCTTGTTGTTTTTTATGCACATAATTGTCCCCCTGATGAGGTCGCTGACATTTGACGATGTGTGTGTGTGTGTGTGTGTGTGTGTGTTTGTGTGTGTGTGTGTGTGTGTTTGTGCGCGTGTGTGTGTGTGTCTTTTTTTTAGTGGGGGGTACCACCAAAAGTTGTTTATTAAATTCAATTTTATTCCAGACACACAGGGGGTCCATAGAGTAAATACAAATCAACAACAATATCACACAACAAATTAAACGATTAAAAAAACAAAACAAAACCATCAAATCATAACTAGAGGCTGACTCTCCAGTGTGTACGCAGCCTGGACGAGTACCGGAGACAGCTCTTCCCAGGATTGACTATTATCCTCAATAACACTGTTCCGGGACACATGAGCTTGTAGATCAGGTTAAATGGCCCTCACATATAAGCACTGCCCTACACCCCCCACATGATCCCCCCCCGCATGTCCTGACCCTCATCTTCATCACCCACTCATACTGTAGCTGTGTATGACTGACTATTAGACATAATGAGAGATGCTCTCGCCTCACACAGACACAGGTGGACAGTGTTTCTGTTACATATGTAGAGTTAGACCTGTATTAGTCTCGCGTAGCCAGACCCCACAGAAAATGTAAATCAGCGACCTCTGCTGTTCGTGATATTGTCTGTGGGGTCTGGCCGGAGGCAAATGGAAAGCCAGTGCGCAGGGAAACCGGGGTTTCATGTCTGCCTTCAGCGCATCACTTCCGGTTGGTGCGACTACGTTTTCATTCCCACTAACAATATTTCTACACGGAACACTAACACCACTTCTCCCAGAGAACATGGATGGTTTTGGTTATAAGCCCACTTGTTTCTATGATGAAAGAGTCATTTAAATGTGAATATCTTTCCGTGGTTTTGTCCGCTCCGAGGACGCTATTGTTACATTAGTTTCGGCTAGTTTCGAGGGGGGAAGGGTGGATGGACACGTGAATCCCGCCCACTACATTTGATTGGGTAAAGCGCGGCCTGCTTCCTGATCTGAAGGCACGCCCACTTGTAGCCAATGCGCACACGTTATGACGAACCTCTCTGACAGATTCCACCGCAGGGCAGAATCTGTTCTTGAGAGATTAGACCTGTATTGATGCCACGGAGGGGGAATTCAGTCGCCAGTGACAGTTACAGCGTTAAGGTGCTAGAAAAGCAGCACGCACAAAACAAAGAGAAAAGTTGGTACATGGGATTAAGGTGCAAAATGTCAGCGTGTGTCGAGTGAGTGTCAGTACAGGGTAGTGTTTCACAAACAATGGGTCGAAACTGGGTTGCAGACCAATTTTTTTACAAGAAAAAAAAAGTTTTTAAAATCAGAAACAAAAACAAAGATTTTCATAAATAACATCCATGAAAACATCAGATCTAGCTCTCAACGCGTCACATTGCGACAGGCCTGCAGTCTATTGGTATTCAGCAGGTAACTGAGCCAGAGAGATAGTAGACAGAGCCTATAAGCAGAAATTGCAGCTTCCCTCGATCCCCATCTGCAGTGCTGGAAAAAGTACTCACAGTTTTTTTTACTTGAGTAAAAGTATCAATACTGCAATGTAGAAATACTTTAGTTACAAAGTAAACGTCCGGAATTTAAAAACATTACTTGAGTGAAAGTACAAAAGTATTGGTATGAAACTGACTGTACTTAAAGTGCCAAAAGTAGAAAGTACTCATTATGCAGAATGTCCCGTTTTACAAGTTTTCGAATGTACAAAATGTATAAAAATCTTTTGGGAAATAGCCGATCTACAAGCGAGCTTGTAGATCTGCTATTTTCGAATGGCCGAAATGTATATTGGGCTGAAATCTACAAAGTAACTAGTAAATAATTGTAGCGGAGTAAAAGTACAATATTTGCCTCTGAGATGTTTGCAGAGCAGAAGTAAAAATACTGAAAATTGTAAATACCCCAGTAAAGTAAAAAAGACCTAACAATCGTACTTAAGTACAGAACTTGAGTAAATGTACTTAGTTACTTATTTTACAACACTGCCCCTCTTGTCATCTATAAGAGCTCCTTCTTCCTGTATAAAGCTACAGTGTACTGCATGTAACTATCAGGTAGATCAGGCTGTATTTCCTGTAGAAGCAGCAGGTTCATAGGCTTACAGTAGAGAGAGGAACACTGTATCTATGCTCCCAGAGGAAGGTCTGGGCTACTTATAAAATAATGTAGTTCACATCGCCTGGAGCACTTTGTCATCTAGCTGAGTATTATATTAAGAACACAGCAGTATAGAGAGTGGTGTATAGTGTGGTTCTCAACATGGGGGCAGGGGACCCCCAGGGGTCCTTGAGGGGGTTACAGGGGGGGTCCTCTCTAGCTCAGTGGTTCTCAACCTTTTCAAGCTGTGTTTGAGACCCCCCCAAAATAATCATATTTGAACTGGACCCCCCCCCCCCCCCCCCGCTCCCCTGACAAGCACTCGGAATTGTAAGAACTAGAAGCTCGCCCCCGCTACGCGGGGGCTCGCGTCTAGCCCGCGGCCACGCCCACGTAGCGCCCGCGGCCACTTGGCAACTCATATAAGTGGCGTAGCGTCATGAGGGTCAGTGGGGCCGTGGCTCGGTCAGTGAAGACCCTGTAGTGCGGATGATATGTGGCATAGAGGGGCAGATTGTAAATCCCCAGAGGAAACATCCGTGGGCTACCATTGGTTCAGCGATGTGTGCGGTCGCCCTGCGGCCCCTCCTCCTCCACCAATGTGCAGTATTGAGAGCCCTGACGTCACAACAATTGGAGCGATGGGCACTGCACTGTGGTTGGTTAGGGTACACCTAGGGCCCAGGTAGAACCCAGTTAAAGCCTGCATGGGCAAACCCAGGTAGGACCCGCCTTGGTCCCACATAAACATGGGTAGTTGGGGCCCACCTAAGGGCCAGGTAGAAGCTACTTATAGCCTGCATGGGCATCGCAGTTGGGACTGAAGTGGATGCCGCTGACATTGCTGACATGGGGTCCATATGGTTTAGCCCACCTTGAAACCATATGGGAACTACGCTGGCATGCTGGCTGTAATGCAAACGCTGCATCATACCTGCAGTGTGTAGTTTGATGTTGTGTGTGTAGCAGATATACCTGCAGTGTGTAGATCAATGTCCATATGAAAGTCAATGCCCAGCAGTGTTTTTTTTTCCCCAGCAGAGTTTCTAGTGTCTCTGTCTCTCTCTGGAAGAGGTTGCACATGAACTCTGCAGCCGCACTGAGGCGCTCCAACACAAACACTCTGACATTAAGCTGCTTCACACAACAAACATCAGCACGACGCTGCTGTTTGTCCAAAAGACACAATATCTCCTCTCCCACCGACGTCATGTGTTCATTTATCGACAGCCGTACAGACTCCTTTTGACACATTTTACCTCGTTTATCCAGCTCTCACTGACTCAGCGGGCTGTTATTTTGCTGCGATCAAGTCAACGATGTGAGAGATTAGCTATCACAGACGGACGGACAGGGGGTGAAACATAGTCTTGCGCCATGCCTTTCGGCCTGGCGGAGACAATAAAAAAAGGAAAGTAAAGGAAATGAGCATTTCTGCAACAAAAGTAGTCAACAAACTATACTATGAAAACATGGGCCACATTGTCAAAGAATGTAAGAAAGAGGCAGTCATGTAGAAAATAGCCGATCTACAAGCTTACAAAGCCTCTCAACGTGAGGCGTTTTGAGCTTGTAGATCGGCTATTTTCACAATATGTACTTGTGGAACGGAGTCAAACAGAATGGGGGGGTCCCCAGATCAAGTACGTTTATTTGGGGGGGGGGGGGGGGGGGGGGCGGCGTGAAAGGGTTGATAAGCACTGCTGTAATCAGAGCGAAATTATCTGAAATTACTACATGACCATAATGCAGCCTAACATGCGTTGCACGGGGCGGTCCTGCCATTACGTTAGTTACTGTAGTTGCTGTGGAGCTACATAGTTCTCCAGAAGACACACACAAACATACACCATCTACAATGGACTAACTGAGCAGCAATATAGACATTCACCACACGAACGTGCATTGTTGACAAAGTGATTGCACAGCCGCTGCAGGCATGACAACCACGTTAGCGTTAGCGACATGGCAGCTATCACAGCGCCCTGTCCGTCGTCGCTGGGACTAACTGTGATGGCTACAGCAGTAACAGCAAGCTGTCTGCGATGCCATTGTCTGGAGACTGCTCTTAGCGTGACACAACCAATGAGAGTGAGCGCTGTAGTTGTTGCTAAGATACGGTGGCGTCTCTGCCCCATAGCTTGTAGATCTCTCACGCATGATTGGCGTAGGCTGCGTTGCCAGGTCTGACTGTTTGTATAAGCGATGTTGGGCTTATTTGGGTGCACTTTTGGGCTCGTTTCCATAGACCACGGCAGCGCTTATTTCTTTCCCGTGACCGATGTGGCAAAAAAAGTGCAAAACGAACCATCCGGAAGTAAATTGCGAGATGAAATATATAGCACTTTTTGATTATTAGAGAAGGAGACACATGTGAAGGTTGAAAATGAAAGGTAGTAGATTATATATTTTTTCATGAGGGATTTTTGTAGCAAGTTGTGAGAGAATTGGGCCACTCCTGTGGGCGGGGGGCTGATTAGAACCATTGGGGTTTGAAAGGAGACGCTCTCTGTTTGAGTGGAAAGATGACATTCAGTCAGTGGTGGAAAAAATACTCACATTTGTTACTTAAGTAAAGTATCGATATTGCAATATAGAAATATAGAAAGTAAAAGTCTGGAATTTTAAATGTACTTGAGTAAAAGTGCAACAATATTGGCATCAACATGTACTTAGAGTACAAAAAGTAAAAGTACTCATATATGCAGAATGTCCCATTTCAAGTTTTTAAATGTATACAAATCTTTTGAAAATAGCTGAAATACAAGCTCACGATGCGTCGCATCGCGACGCATTGTGAGCTTGTAGATCGGCTATTTTCAAATGGCTGAAATAGGGCTGAAGTGGTTTGATGTATGTTTTGTAATAATCAGGATCTACAAAGTAACTAGTAACTAAAGATTTCAAATAATTGTAGTGGAGTAGAAGTAAAAGTATTGGAAATTGAAAATACTCAAGTAGAGTACAAGTACCTCGAAATCGTACCAAGTAGTACTTGAGTAAATGTATTTACTTTCCACCATGCATTTAGTTTGACTCGGTTCCACAGATAAATATTGTGAAAATAGCGGATTTACAAGCTCACAACGCAGAGAGAGAAAGAGACAGACAGACAGACAGACAGACAGACAGAGTTTTAGTGACTGATGCTTTGAAGGTCTTATACCGTACAAGCATCACATTCACATTGTATTATATATTAGCAGTCAGTCATTGTATCTAGTCCAGGTTTAATGCTATTCATATTCCTGCATGAACAGATGGCATTGGTTACTGTGATGCTTCTTTCTCTGCATTATGATCTCTACTGAGGAATCTCATTCTGAGCGACTCAACAAGACATACTGTATGTGCTGTACTTAAATGTTCATTCTGAAGGTTATCCTCCTATATGTGCATCTATTGGCACAGGCAGCATTTTGCATAATATCATCCATGTTGCCACAGCAACAGTCACAGTGTGTGACAGACAGGTATGATGACGATCACATGATAATATTATGATCATTGTGGAGCAGTGAGCTGTGTGACCAACACAGTCAGTAATGGAGTTAGACTATATAGTCTCCTACAGTGGTGTAAATGAGTACAGTATGTCGTCTACAAAGTTGGTTTGGCAGCAATAGGCCATATTCACACGGTGACCATTTTGGAATTTAACATTGCGTTGCTGTGGCAACTGGGGTGGCAACTGGGGTGGCATTTCATTGACTTAATGGCAATATGGCCGCCGTGTGAATATGGTCTATTGCGACAGTAGTGGACATGCAGAGTACTGAACCCCAAGGCTTCTTGAGTCAAAGTATAGCTACCCCTAGTGGTTCCCAAAGGAGGACCCCAAATTATTTTTGGCGTCCCCAGGTGATTAGCTTAATGTGCAACATTGTTTTCTCACTCAACAGTAAACGGACCAACATACAGTATAAGTGTATACAGGGTATCTGCACGTTTCTAAAGTGACAATTTCATGACTTTTAAGACCTTGTTAATACCAAATTGTACTTAGAAAGAGGCAAACATTGTGAAAATAGCCGACCTACAAGCTCACAACGCCTCGCAGTGCGAGGCGTTGTGAGCTTGTAGATTGGCTATTTTCACAATGTTTATCTGTGGAACTGAGTCAAACCACAATTACAATGCAAACTACAAATGCCTACAATTCCAAGTGCTTAATATCAGGGTGGGGGGTCCCCCAGTTCAAATATGATTATTTTTGGGGGGTCCCCCAGTTCAAATATGATTATTTTGGGGGGTCCCCCAGTTCAAATATGATTATTTTGGGGGGTCGCGGCCTGAAAGGTTTAGGAACCCTTGGGTTAAATGGCTTAATCTACTTATTGAGAAAAGCAGCAACTCAGTCAGTATGCTCAGAATATGTCCAGGTTGTGGGAAATGTAATCAAAACAAATATCGGATAGAGATGTCAAATGATATAACGTTTGCTGTCGGGGCGGAACTCTCGTATCTCCATGTTTAATGTCCTATACTTAGTCATACTAGTACAGTGTCACACAAGAATAGCAACAATAGCCCATCTGCAAGCTAAAAAAGTACTCAGACATTTTACTTAAGTAAACGTATCAATACTGCACTATAGAAATACTCCGTTACCAGTATAAGTCCGGAATTACAAATTTACTTGGGTAAAAGTACAAAAGTGTTGGTATCAAAATGTACTTAAAGTGCCAAAAGTAAAAGTACTAAAATGTCTAAAATCGTGGATCGGATATTTTCAAATAGCCTATGTATACAATAGGGTGAAAGTGGTAATGTATGTTTTATGATATAATAATTGATAATTCCAAAGTAACTAGTAACTAAAGTTTTCAAATCATTGTAGCGGAGTAAAAGTACAATATTTGCCTCTGAGATGTAGTGCTGTAGAAGTAAAAAACACTGAAAATTGGAAATACTGCAGTAAAGTACTGTACTTAGTTACTTTACACCACTGAACACATGGTTCTGTTTTTCCCATGTTCTGGTCACGTGGTGTAGTGTGTGGGGTCATGACCCTATTGAATAAGGTCGCGGAGATAAGCAACTGAAATGAGTTTTCTCAGACGGTTGGCTGGCCTCTCCCTTAGCCCATTGAGACCTGGAACTGTGTCATTTTTAGATTTGAGCTAAAAAGCATTATTTTACACTTTGGGCTATTCAAAAATAGCAGATATACAAGCTCATAGCGCGGCACTCGCGGCACCGAGTGCCGCGCTACGAGCTTGTAGATCTGCTATTTTTGAAAGATCGTGAAAATGTGTGCAAATCTTTGAATATATATATTTCTAAAGCTAACATTTTTTTTTTTGCAACTTATTTTTTTTATTGTTATCATCAGATTGACACAATTTATGCATAGACAGCAAAAACAAAAGAATAAGAAAGGTAAAGCAAAACAAAAGACATACAGTTAATAAAATAAAATAAAAATCAGGAGTAAAAGAGAAATATACAAACATCAAAGAACCGAAGAATGTACAATATCCTCACACCTACACTTGTAACACATTATGTAATATCCACACACATACCGTACATTCAGGCTATCAAATACACACAATACAAATCTCTTTTAAAAAAAAAATATATATATATACATCTTATAACTCAATGCGTGCAAAAGGCGTCCACTTTTTGGTAAATTGCTCGTTTTGTAGCCTCAACAAATAAGTGATTCTTTCCATATCTCTAATCTCTTTGACTTTATTCAACCATTGCTCGGGGGTCGGAGGAAGCAGACTCAACCAACTGATTGTGATGCATTTTTTGGCTGCTGTTAACAGTATCTGAAGGAGGTAAATATTCTTCCTGCCTTCGAAACCCGTCGGCACAATTCCTAGAATAGCCGTCTTGAAATCTTGTGGTACTTGAGTATCAAAGACTTTATTAATATCGCTGAATACTACATTCCAAAACTGCCGTACTTTAGGACATGCCCAAAAAATATGTGCATGGTCACCGACCTGCTCACCACATCTCCTCCAGCACTCGCTTGTAGGAGTAGAGCCTGCTCTGGCAGTCAGTAACGGGGTCTTAAAAAACCTACTCATAATTTTCCACTGATATTCTCTCCAAGAATTAGAGTTTGTTACTCTGTGCGCTTCAGTGCAGGCATCAACCCACTCTTCTTGTGTAATCTCTTGTTGTATTTCAGCCTCCCACTTTGCTTTTATATAAAGAGTGTCACTGGGAGCCATTGATAATAGATTTTGATACAAATTAGAAATAATTTTTCCACTTGAAGCTCCCTTTTGGATGTCAATCAGAAAGCATTCTAGACCAGAGGGGCTTCTAATTTTGTCCCAGTCCTCGTGATTTTCTAAAAAGTGCCTAAGTTGGAGGTATCTAAAAAAGTCGGTTCTAGGAAGGTTAAACTCGTTTCTGAGTTGATCAAATGACTTTAGCTGGCTGGAGTGACATAACTGGTGAATGAACCTCAAACCTAGCCGTCTCCACCCCCCGAATCCAGCATCCAGCCTTGATGGTACAAAACCCCTAATACATCCAATTGAAGACAGGCCAGATGTTGAGAGAGGCAGTCTAAACTCTTTCTGAACATCCTTCCATATTTTCATTGTGAACCTCGACCAGGCACCAATGGCGTCTACGTTGATATTATGTCCCGAAAAAGGGAGGGCTGCTAGTTGTGCCTGTATGCATAGAGATTTTTCAATTTTTAACCATCTAGTTGATTCAACATCCTCCAGCCACATGGTCATGGACCTCAGTTGGGCCGCCCAGAAATAATACTTAAAATTGGGGAGGGCCAGTCCACCTGCGTTCTTGGCCAGTTGCAATGTTTTAAATCGAATTCTTGGACGTTTACCTTGCCAGATGAATCGCGAAATCAATTTATTTAGGGAGTTAAATGTAGAGATCGGTACTGGTATGGGGAGCATTTGGAATGGGTATAGTAGTCTAGGCAAGATGTTCATGCGTACTATCTCCACCCTCCCGATCAAAGAGAGGGGCAGGACCGTCCATCTGTCCACATCTTCTCTGATCTTACCAATGAGACTAGAATAATTTGCCTCAAATAGTTGGTTTACTGTTGGCGTTATGTAAATGCCCAAATATTTAACCCCAGTTCTTGGCCACTTAAAAGAGAAGAGAGACCTGGTTTGCTGTGGTATAAGCCCTCCAATGTCCATAGCCTCTGTCTTGTCAATATTGACCTTATACCCTGAGTAGCGTCCATATGTCTTTATTTTATTTAAAAGGCAGGGTATTGATGTCGCTGGTTCCGTGATGTACAAGAGGACATCATCGGCATACATCGAAATCTTATGTTCCTCTCTCCCTATCTTCACTCCTTTGATGTCATTCTCGTCTCTTATCAATTGGGCCAGGACTTCTATAGAAATATTAAATAGTAGAGGAGATAAGCTGCAACCTTGGCGGCAACCCCTCTCCAAGGCAAAGGAGGAGGAGCTATCTCCATTTACGCGCACCGAAGCTTTTGGGTTAGAGTAAAGTACTTTGATGCAGTTTATGAATGTTGGCCCAAATCCAAAATGCTCTAATGATTGCAGTAAAAACTCCCAAGAGACTCTATCGAAGGCCTTCTCGCCATCGAGCCCCAAAATCATTAACTCTTTATGTTCCTTCTGGGAGTACGTCATCACATTCAAGAGCCTGCGTATATTATTACCAGAGTATCTACCTGTAATGAACCCTGTTTGATCAGGATGTATGATTTCGCTTATAATCGAGTTCAATCTGCGGGCCAGAATTGTTGTCAGTATTTTCAAGTCACAGTTCAATAAGGAAATAGGCCGATATGAGCCACACATTGTGGGGTCCTTCCCCTCCTTATGAATTACTGTAATTACGGCCTCACCCCAAGTCTCAGGCAGTTTTTTTGTCCGAAATGAATGTTCATAGGCTCGTAATAGAAGTGGGGAGACAGAATCTGCAAATTTTTTATAGAATTCGTTTGTATAGCCGTCTGAGCCTGGGCTTTTATTATTTTTTAGAGTGGTAATTACCTCTTTAATCTCGGATTCTGAAACCGGGGCTTCCATTTTGTTTCTTGCTGCTTCTGAAAGTTTAGGAAGATGAATTGTTTGTAGATATGTTTTTATCTCATTAGCATCATTACAGGTGTCTGTGTTCTTATACAGTACTTTATAAAAGTCTGCAAAGGCGGACGAGATGTCTTTTGGTTTTGAAACAAATGAGTTATCTGGTAATTTAATCTTGGTTACTGTCGATAAGGCTTGTTGTTTCCTTAAGCGGTATGCTAATAATCGGCTAGATCTGTCTCCACTCTCATAGTACTTTTGCTTGAGAAACCTTAAATTACGTTCCACTTTCTCAGATGTTAAGTTATTCAGTGCTTGTCGAGCATTCTTAAGCCCTCTAAGTACTTCAGGGAGTTGTTGTTCTTTGTGTTGGCGTTCTAGCCTCTTAATTGTATTTTCTAAGTTAACTCGATCTTCTTCGTTTCTTTTCTTTTTGGCAGATGCGAAAGCAATTATTCGTCCTCTCAAATATGCCTTGGCGCATTGCCATAGTGTCACGGGTGAGATATCTGGTGTCATGTTGAATTCAAGATAGAGTTTTATTTCCTGCTCCATAAATTTTACAAACTCAGTGTCATTCAATAATCCTGTATTAAGTCGCCACCGCTTGGATGAATAGGACCCTCCCAAATCCCATGATAGAGCTACAGGTGCGTGATCTGACAATGTAATTGGTAAAATGTCACATTTGATTACTCTATAAGCTTCAGATTTGGGGGTAAATATCATATCAATGCGGCTGTAGGAATCATTTGGATTGCTGTAAAAAGTAAAGTCCTTTACTCTAGGGTGCATGTGTCTCCACACATCAACCAATCCGGCCTCACCACAGTTATTTTTAAGAGCTCTCGACATTGAGGAGAGGGGTGTCCCTGTAGCCGGCAGCCTGTCGAGCGAATGCGATAGTACTGTGTTCCAATCTCCACACATCAGCAGTATACCTCTTGATTTCTCTAATATTAATTTGAATATTTTTGCTATGAATTGGGGATTATTATCGTTTGGGGCATAAACATTTAGGAGAGACACCTCTGTACCGTCAATTGTGCCATTAACCAGAATGTATCTGCCCTCTTTATCATTAAACTGGGATTTAAGAGTGAATTGCACCATCTTGTGGATTAGTATTGCTACACCACATCTCTTACTATTTGGGTGAGAGGAAAAGAATACCTGACTAGCCCAGGATCTGTTTAGTTTCTTGTGTTCAGCATCTGATAGATGACTTTCTTGTATATAGGCTATTTGGCAATGGAGTTGTTTTAATTGTGTCAGAATTTTCTTCTTCTTGATTGGATTATTGAGGCCTTTAACATTATAGCTTATGACCTTAAGTGTGGCCACCATGGTATCAAAACGTGGAAATGTGACCATCCTTCTAGATTGTGACCTAAGTGGGACGCCTTCTGCACAGAGCGAGTAAAACAATGAGAAAAAAGAGGAAAAGAGAAAACATTTAACAAAGGAAAAATTGTGCTGACTCTAACAATAACAACAAATCGCAATATGGCATAACATTGAACATATATACATACATGAGCATTCTGGACTCCAAAACGATTGACCCACAATTTAGTGAATCTCTCTCCGCGTGGCAACCCCCCCACTGCCTGACATCTTTGCTGGTTAACATGTCTCCAAAGTTGAGGGGAGCCTGCCACCCAAGAGAGGGATAGGAGTAACCAGATCGACAAAAGAGTCGTCCGGGCCTGATGAAACATAGCAACGCTAAGATAGAAAAATAAAAAAGTAACTGAGAATTGACCTTGTAAGGTCTTGGCCGCGATAAATAGCCCAATAGAGTTAAACCCCCCCCCCAGCCAAAGAATCCGCCCCCCCCCATTATGGTAAACCTAACTTATTACAAACCAAATTATACATAACCTTCTGTACGATATCATGAACACATGTTTAACCTTCTATTTGTCCTAAAGTGTGTTCACATTGAAACAAGCTAATGTTGTCCTTTGGCCCATGTGTTAACCTTCCATCAGACCAGCATTGTTATTTACGTGAAATTAAGTGAATTTAAATCTGGGATATAGTGAATTTAAGAAAAATTAAAATAAAAAGGCACCCCCCCACACACACACACACACACACACACACACACACACACACACACACACACACACACACACACAAAATACAATGTATACATAGTCAGAAAAGTAGTTTCAAAATACACATACATACAATTATACATACATACATATAGACACACACACACCCACATGCATACACACCATCCACCTGCCTAAATAGGCTAACTGAACCCAAAAAATAAATAAATTACAACATGCAGCATGCAGCTGGTATAATATGACTTGTCATCATTTCTTGTTTTTCCTTTTTTTTTTTTTTCCCTTCACAGAGAGATTTATATTAACACAAACAATACCCCAATCCTCCTAGAGAACAAAATAAGTCGAGATAAAAAACGAAAAGTAGATAGATGACAAAAAGGTCGCCATTCCAATCTTCAACAATCATTGTTGTGTCTAAACTTTACTGAACGGTCTACCATAATAATTAAGTCCCATAACGTCCCGTTTATTGATTACTCACTCTCACCGAACTGAATTGTAGTTTCCTCTGAAGAATTAGTCCCCAGTTGGCTTCAGCAGCTCCTCTGCGTCGCGAAGAACGCTGCGTATTTTCGCCGCATTCGTCGCTCCGTCCCTGCCGGCTATCTGCCATCCGATGCGCCTCTGCTCTCGGTCCAATTTCTCCCACTCAGACAGGTCGGTCTTTATGCCCAGGTCTGCCAGTCCCTCGGCCGCTTCCCACGCTGAAGAGAAGGTCTTTGTTCCGCCTGGAAGCTCCACTAGTAGCTTTGCAGGATGGCGGGACTTGAACTTTATGTTCTTAGCTTTTAGTTGACGTTTCATATCAGCATATTCTTTGCGCCTACGCTGTACTGTGGGGGAGTAGTCGTTATCGAAGCCGATTCTGCTGTCTTTGTATTTCAGATCTTTCTCCTGCCATGCCTTCGTGAGGATTTGTTCCTTCATCTGGAAGTCGAGGAATCTAGCCACAAAAGATCTCGCTGGTGCCGTTGCTCCCGGCTTTTTGACTAGAGAGCGATGCATACGTTCCAAGCGTAATTCAGTCTCAGGGGGCAAGTGTAGTAGATCTTTGATGAAGTTTTCACCCCACTTTACCGTGTCCCCCGATTCTGACCCTTCGGGGACCCCGTAGACCCTCAAATTATTTCTCCTGGAGGAATTCTCCAAAAGTTCACATCTGTCTTCTAATTCTCTCTCCCTCCTGAGCAAAAAGCCGAGGAGTCTCTGGTTGAGAGCGCAGCCATTTTCATTTTCACCAACTCGACTTTCAACCTCGTCCATTCGAACCCTCAAACCAGAGACCGACTGTTGTATCTCGGTCATGGACACAGTCAAAGTTTCCAATTGTCCATTTACCTCCTGTCGAAAGGTCCGGATCTCGGCGAGGATCGTCTCGGTGCCGGGGTCCATACTTGTTGTGTAGTTTCCAGACTCGGGTGATAATGGCGTCGCCTCGGCTGTGACCGGCGGCGTGGTTCTTGTGATCTCTCGTCGCCCGCGTTGGGGAGAGAAGTGTGATTGCCGGGCTGTTGTAGACTTGTTTCTAATTCTTTCACTTTTCCTAACTTCTTGGTTCATAGTACGGTGAGATTACATTTTAGAACTCCATAAATTATTCGGGAATATGTTGTTTTTTAAGCGGATTACATTGGCCAGGTCAGAGCAGCTCTAGAGTGCTGCCATCTTGCCGGCGTCGTGGGCGGAGTCCGCGTCAAAGCTAACATTTTTAACTCAAATCTTTGCTTCTGGGGGGTCCCTGGAACAAAATATTTTGATGGGGGTCCGCGGCCAAATACATATAATTTTGTGGGTCCTTGACATAAAGAAGCCCTGTCTCTATGGGTCTCTATGGGTTAGAGACAGGGTGAGGAGTTCAGTCACCTGAGAGAGACTCTGAATAGAGCCTCTGCTGCTCCTTCACTCATATAAAATATAGAGCTTACATTTTTCAATATAAACTTACACATTGAATTTGAAATAACAGTCTTAAAGGTTGTGTAAGTGATTTACTTTGGTTAAAATAAGTGTTAAATATCTCTATATTGTGATAGTACTCATTGCTATAGAGTGTTTGTTCAGTAAAGTCCCTCCAGCTCTTTATTAAACAGAAAATGCATTTTCAGTGCTCTCTCCTGATTGGCTTAAATGTTGTCACCTAGCTGAAAATGTACAATATTCTGTTTACTAAAGAGCTGGAAAGACCCCTGTGACCAAACAAACGCTCTGTAGCAATGATTACTATCACAATATAGTACTTTACCTTTATGATACTTTAACTAACAAAAACACAAAAAAATGCCCCCAAAATATCACTTACCCTACCTTTAAGCCTGATTTGCGTACGTGGCAATATGAACTGCAATGGCTTGTAGATTGGCTATTTTCAGTGCGTGCCACGCATGGGACGGAGCATCATTTTGCCATTAAACTGTTGTAATAGCACACAGAGACAGAAATAACATGGATTTAGCTGACTAGTAGTCTGCTCTACCCCCCTGTCATGTACACACACGCACACACGCACGCACGCACGCACGCACGCACGCACGCACGCACACACGCACGCACACACACACGCACACACACACACACACACACACACACACAGTGCTGTTGATGAAGACGTAGCAGTTGCTTCTGATGAGGTCTGGCAGTACTGGGGCACAGTGCCAGCTAGATGCCCTTAAAATGACCTCAAATATGTGCTTCTGGGGGTCCCTGGATTAAAATATTTTGAGATGGGGGGTCCACGGCATAATACATATAATTTTGGGGGTCCTTGACATGAAAAGGTTTGAGAACCACTGCTATAGCAGCATATGTTTTACAGCAAACTGTTGGGATCTAGAAGACATTCGTAGAATCGGCCCTCAGGTCTATAAGACCTGGAACTGTGTCATTTTTAGATTTGAGCTAAAGAGCATTATTTTACACTTTGGGCTATTCCAAAATAGCAGCTATACAAGCTCATAGCGCGGCACAGAGTGCCGCGCTACGAGCTTGTAGATCTGCTATTTTTGAAAAATTGTGAAAATATGTTCAAATCTTTGAATATATATATTTTTAAAGCGAACATTTTTAACTCAAATCTTTGCTTTTGGGGTTCACTGGACCAAAATATTTTGATGGGGGTCCGTGGCCAAATACATATCATTTTGGGGGTCCTTGAAACATGAAAAAGATTGAGCACCACTGATATAGAAACATACGTTTTTCAGAAAACTGTTGAGATTTAGAAGACATCCGTAGAATCAGCCTCACGTCTTAATGAGTTAAAGTACAGCGCATCTCATCTCTTCTCTGACCCCGGAAAACATTGAAATACTCAAGTAAAGTAAAATCTCAACATTGTACTCGAGTACATCAGTACTTTTATTACATTACTTTCCACCATGCACTGTGTCCCAGCCTCTACAGCGGAGCGCCCCGCTAAACTGGGGCAGGTGGCTGTGCTGCTGCCTGGTGTGACACATCAGAAAAGGAGGCCATGTCTCTCTCTCTGTGTGTGTGTGTGTGTGTGTGTGTGTGTGTGTGTGTGTGTGTGTGTGTGTGTGTGTGTGTGTGTGTGTGTGTGTGTGTGTGTGTGTGTGTGTGTGTGTGTGTGTGTGTGTGTGTGTGTGACAGCGTAGTAGCAGCGCCGCCTTGATGTGATCTAAATGTGGATACCGTGTGCTGTCACATGTGAGCAGGAGTGTGTGTGTGTGTGTGCGCGCCCGTGTGCATGCATGTGCTTTTATTACTTAACATGTGAGGGCCAAATGTCCACACAAGGACAATCTTCCTGGTCCTCACAAGAGCAACATACATTTGTTTTAGTTTTTGAATGAATATTTGGCGTTTTTCAGAAAACTTTTAGAAGGCGTTTTTAGAACCGGCCTCAGGTCTAAACGGGTTAACGAGATTGTTAACCCATTGAGACCTGAAGCCGATTCTACATGTCTCCTAAATCTCAGTATTCTGAAAACAGTATGTTTCTATATCAGTGGTTCTCAAGCTTTTTCATGTCAAGGACCCCCAAAATGATATGTATTTGGCCGCGGACCCCCATCTCGAAATATTTTGTTCCAGGGACCCCCCAGAAGCAAAGATTTGAGTTAAAATGTTCGCTTTAAAAGTATTTATATTCAAAGATTTGCACACATTTTCACGATTTTTCAAAAATAGCAGATCTACAAGCTCATAGCGCGGCACTCGGTGCCGCGCTATGAGCTTGTATATCTGCTATTTTTGAATAGCCCAAAGTGTAAAATAATGCTTTTTAGCTCAAATCTAAAAATGACACAGTTCCAGTACAGTCAAAAGTTATGTTTCATTTGTCTCCTCACATCTGCAGACTCACTGATTTAAGACACTTTATAATTATTTCATGTGCCAGAAGTCTGCTCTGCCAGTGTCTAGCAGGGCAGGGATCTCAGGGAGGGAATGGCCGTCGTTACCCCTCAGTTTGGCCTTGTGCCCCTAAAAAAATATGGCATGCTGCGCTGCATGAGGCCACAGTGGCCTTAATGCCCCAGCGGACTGTACCACTTTCTCCTCTGTCCTCTCCTCCTCAGCATCAGCCTGCCATTGGCCAGACTGATTTGACAACCCATGTGATCAGTCTGGCCAATGACAGGTTAATTAAGTATCACTCAGGCTTTAGTGTTAAGGTTACAAAATGCCAACAATGTCCAAAGAACCATTGAAAACTGGCTATAATAATTGGCTTTGATAACATTGCCGTCCTATAATGTTGATATTAGTATATTAGTTCTACAAACGTGTGTGTATTAATACCCCCCTCCCTCCTCTCTCTCTCACACACACACACACACACACGCACACGCACACGCACACGCACACGCACACACGCACACACACATGGAGAGAGGGATGAACAGAATGATCCACAGAGAGGAGTTTGAGTCAACTCTCATCTATATTCTGAGTAGAGAATATAGACCAGAGCATTCATTTGTCTCACAGCCTCCTCTTTTCTCTCTCTCTCTCTCTCTCTCTCTCTCTCTGTCTCTCTCTCTCTCTCTCTCTCTCTCTCTCTCTCTCTCTCCCCCCCCCCCCCCCCCCCCTTCCTCCACCAGCTGTTGTGATGTAATGGGTGGTATGTATACATAATGGCCTCCTGCTTGCCCTGCGCCTCTTATCTCTGTGTGTAGTGAGAACCTCTGATCCTCATCCATTAGCTGTGGTCTGGAACACTGTGAGCTTGTCTCACTCAATCTGTTCCCCTGTGCGTTTAGGTGTCTCACTCAATCTGTTCCCCTGTGCGTTTAGGTGTCTCACTCAATCTGTACCCCTGTGCGTTTAGGTGTCTCACTCAATCTGTTCCCCTGTGCGTTTAGGTGTCTCACTCAATCTGTTCCCCTGTGCGTTTAGGTGTCTCACTCAATCTGTTCCCCTGTGCGTTTAGGTGTCTCACTCAATCTGTTCCCCTGTACGTTTAGGTGTCTCACTCAATCTGTTCCCCTGTACGTTTAGGTGTCTCACTCAATCTGTTCCCCTGTGCGTTTAGGTGTCTCACTCAATCTGTTCCCCTGTGCGTTTAGGTGTCTCACTCAATCTGTTCCCCTGTACGTTTAGGTGTCACACTCAATCTGTTCCCCTGTACGTTTAGGTGTCTCACTCAATCTGTTCCCCTGTACGTTTAGGTGTCTCACTCAATCTGTTCCCCTGTGCGTTTAGGTGTCTCACTCAATCTGTTCCCCTGTGCGTTTAGGTGTCTCACTCAATCTGTTCCCTTGTACATTTAGGTGTCACACTCAATCTGTTCCCCTGTACCTTTAGGTGTCACACTCAATCCGTTCCCCTGTAGTCATGGAGAGAAGCAGGGGGGTGTCTACCATAGAGTTAAACATAATAGAGAGGGCACCGAATATCCCCTCCCATCCACTTGCATTGAGTTGCTCACCCAGCGCATGAGGCGAATTCACCCCTCCTTCTGGGTTGGAAAGTGTGATGGGCGTAGCCTATTTGGGGCTTCTGTGACACGTTCTGCGTCACAGAAGTGACGCGTTTTACGTCACAGATGTGCGTGGCCCCGTGCGCAAGCTTGCTTGTGTGTGTGTGTGTGTGTGTGTGTGTGTGTGTGTGTGTGTGTGTGTGTGTGTGTGTGTGTGTGTGTGTGTGTGTGTGTGTGTGTGTGTGTGTGTGTGTGTGTGTGTGTGTGTGTGTGTGTGTGTGTGTGTGTGTTAGAAGATTTCAACAACTCTGGATGCCCAAAAAAGGCTGGCAAAGTACCATGCCATGATTTTGTGAATGTAACCCTAACTGTACCTTTAATATTTGTGTACTTGTATGCTCTCCTTTATGTGGACATAAATACATTGTTAAAGTGTGTGTGTGTTCTGTCCAGGTCTGCTAGGTAGCCAGAGGTTCCGGGGGTCCAGTAGGAACTACAGCACCCTGCTATTGGAGGAGGACAATGGGCTTCTGTACGTGGGGGGGAGGGGGGCTCTGTACGCCCTGGACGCATCCAACGTCTCCACACCTGCTAACTTCACCGTGAGTACCACGATGTTTACATATTACCATCTCAGTGGGCAAATGGACTCAAATGGACCCATTTGGTTCCATTTGCCCACTCTTACAGTTACAAGTGCATTTGGTTCCATTTGTACCCTCTCAATACAAAGCGCTATGGAGGGTGACGGAAGCTTCTGTGTTATTTCCACAACATCGTTGCATGTAAATATGTAGATCATTTGTTTAGTTTTTTATTGATCTCTCTTCCCCCTTGCTTCTCTCTTCTTCTTCTCTTCCCCCTTGCTTCTTCTTCTTCCCTTTCTCTTATGGAAATAACAAAAACGATGGAGCTGGCACAAAAACAAATGTCACCCACTGTTTTACTCCTGTAAACCTGCGATGTGACAATAAAGTTGATTTTTATTCTGTTGCATCGAGCGACGCAAACAAGGCGAAGCGAGCGACACATCTTCGTAATATCCTAATATCCTGCAATTTAGCCATGCTTTAATGTAATGTCTCCGGACATCAAACGACAAACAAAACAAAAAAGACGTTGACAAAGTTTCTAATATTAAAGGAGTAGTTCACCCGAAAAAAGTCTTATTTTCTATCAATTACACACCCCATGAGGCCTTGAATACATGGATATTTATTTGTTTTTGTCTCATTCCTAAGCTAATAATTTGATGACCAGCGGACCGGTAGGCAGCGGTTCTGGTAGGAGACACAAAGGAGACTGTTTGTGTCTCCTGCCGGAACCGCTGCCGGTCATCAAATTATTGTCTTAGGAATGAGACAAAAACTAAAGAATATCCATGAATTCAAGTCTCCATGGAGTGACTAATCCATAGAAAAACAAGTCATTTTGGGGGTGAACTATCCCTTTAGCCCATTAAGACCTGAGGCGGATTCTACAAATGTCTTCTAAATCCTAACAGTTCTTTGAAAAAAACGTATGTTGCTACATCAGTGGTTCTCAAACTTTGTCAAGGACCGCCAAAATGATATGTAATTTGGCCGCGGACCCCCATCTTCTTTTTGTTTTGTTCCAGGGACCCCCCAGAAGCAAAAATGTGAGTTACAAATGTTCGCTTTAAAATATATCCTACTATAATTCTAGTAACCTCTGTGCGTGCGTTTGTAGTGGTGGTGGTGAAGCTACCCGGTTCTCCCCACTGGCTGGACCAATTGCTCTGATTTTGCACACAGCCATTCACCATTACCATCTGAACTTAACTGTGAAGCCCGTTTTTCAATTTCATCAAATCTCAGCTTCTTATTAGCGTTTTTGTGTCAAAGAATGTCGTCCCATAGCTGCGGCTGCCCAGCTATGGGACGAACTGCCTCCCGGGTTGCCAGATCATGTGCGCATATCCCCCCACGGATGCGCTGCGCCGACCGGGTATGGTCTAGTATATATAATTTATATATATTAAAATATTTGCAAAATGTTCACGATTTTTCAAAAATAGCAGATGTGCCGCGCTACGAGCTTGTAGATCTGCTATTTTTGAATAGCCCAAAGAAATCTAAAATGACACAGATGCGTTCCAGGTCTTGCTATTGTTTTTCAGCCTGAATCGGTTTCCAAGAACCTGTTTTTTTTTCAGTTTGGTCACAGAAGCGTTATCTTAGTGAGGCCTCGTTCCACACGCTGCTCTCTGCTCTTACACACAAGACCGTGTTAAGGAGGCCAAGCTAATAATACACCTTAACTCATTGAGACCCGAAGCCGATTCTACATGTCTCCTAAATCTCAACAGTATTCTGAAAAACCTATGTTTCTATATCAGTGGTTCTCAATCTTTTTCATGTCAAGGACCCCCAAAATTATATGTATTTTGCCGCGGACCCCCATCAAAATATTTTGTTCCAGGGACCCCCAGAAGCAACGTTTTGAGTTAAAAATGTTCGCTTTAAAAATATATGTTTTCAAATATTTGCACACATTTTCACGATTTTTCAAAAATAGCAGATCTACAAGCTCGTAGCGCGGCACTCGGTGCCGCGCTATGAGCTTGTAGATCTGCTATTTTTTAATAGCCCAAAGTGTAAAATAATGCTTTTTAGCTCAAATCTAAAAATGACACAGTTCCAGGTTAATGGGTTAACCAATTCAAACCGGGAACGCATCTGTGTGTAACCACGTCAACCATTATTTTACACTTTGGGCTATTCAAAAATAGCAGATCTACAAGCTCATAGCATGCCGCACTATGAGCTTGCAGATCTTCTATTTTAGAGAAACCGTGAAAATGTTTGCAAATCTTTGAATATACATTCATTTTTAAAGCGAACATTTACTTAAACATTTTTGCTTCTGGGGGGGTCCCTGGAACTACACATTTTGAGATGGGGGTCCGTGGCCAAATACATATCATTTTGACATGGAACAGTTTGAGCACCACTAGATATAGCAATATAAGTTTTCTCTAAACAACGTTAGGATTTAGAAGACACTTGTAGAATCCCCCAGAAGCAAAGATTTTGAGTTGTCATTCCATGATAAAAAAATTAATAAAGCAGATCTACAAGCTCATAGCGCTGCACTCTGTGCCTCACCATGAGCTTGTATATCTGCTATTTTTGAAAAGCCAAAGAAATCTTAAAATGACAGATGAATTTCCCGGTCTTAATGGGTTAAAGCAGATACTGGAGCAAAATGTAAAATCCTCCAACGTGTTCCTCCACTTCTGAGCATAATGGCTGAATTGACACTATAGCCGTTTATTCACTGATAATTGAATAGAATCAGGGGTCTTCAACAGGGGGTCCTCAGAGTTAGCTACTTCAGGGACCACCAAAACTTTGTGTGATAGGATTATCTTTTTCCGTTTTACATTAACCACTTGAACCTATAGCATCCCTAGTAGAACTTTAGCCTAAAATAGCAGATCTACAAGCTCTCAACGCCTCGCGCTGCGAGGCGACGGAGGCGTTGTGAGCTTGTAGATCTCCTATTTTTGGCATGGTATAGAGGGGAAAAGAGCAGACCAAGTACAGAGTCAAAGGTCACGTTTGAAGTATTGAGGGTTTAAGTGGTTAAATGTCTGACAATACACATTAGCATGAAAACAACATATTAATAGAAAAGATAATGTGTAAACAAACAAACTGGGCTCTATGCACAGCGGCCATATTGGAAAGAAAGTGGGGCCTCTTCCTTCCTTCACAGGTGTTACCGATGACACTAATGAAGGCTCTGTTCCACCTTGGTCAAACAGAGTCAGGGTGCTGATATATTGTGCATGTTGGCTCACTGGAAGCATAGATATAGAAACCTAGATACCTCATTGGCCTCTGCAGTTCATTGTAGCGACTGGTATCTCAATACAAGGCTCTTCCGCAGGGCTGTTTGACTACTGACCAATCACATCGCGTTGACTACTGGCCAATCACAGCGTGTCTAACTGACTATAGTTGCTGCGCGGCTGCCTCTTAAGAAAAGACCCGCCCCACCTGCCTCTGATTGGCCTACCGAACGCCCCCTTCTGTGACGCACACGGAAGTTTCCAGCTTTCCCTGCTGAAGCGGAAGGAAGTGGAAGGATAGCCCTGCGCAACAAGGAAGCGCGCCCGAGATACGAACGCTTCAGAGCCGAAGGAGGCGTCTATACCTTTATATGTCTATGACTGGAAGCACTCTGCTACACCAGTGGGTCTCAAAGTGTGGTCCAGGGACCCTCAATGGTTCATATAGGGAGTTCCAAATGGCCCCTTACGGGTGTGTAACTTTGAGAGTGTACAAATGGATCGTGGGGACTTGATTAATAACGTTAGCGGTGTGGGGTACGTAACGTACAGTTCTTTTGCCACGTGCCGTTGGAAGCCCTAGTGTGTAATCTAATGGCCTACTACTACCCCCTCTGTCTCCCTACCTCTCTCTACCTCTCTCTCTCTCTCTCCCATTGTGTCTGTCTGAATGTTCATTACTACTATTAACCCTTCGTTTGCAGATCGAGTGGGAAGCATCTTCTGAACAGAAGAGACAATGTCTCAACAAGGGCAAAGACAATCAGGTACAACACTGCACGCATGCACGCACAGACACACGCACAGACACACACACACACACACACACACACACACACACACACACACACACACACACACCCACCCACCCTGTGTATAGTTGCTTAATTTGGGCTTGCTTGCTGATGTTGTTTAAACCCAGTGGGTCTACAAACTATTTAACGTGAAGGACCCCCCAATGAATATGTATTTGTCCGCATAACCCCCATTTGAAAATATTTTGTGCCAGGGACCCCGTAGCAGATTTGTGTTGTTAAAATGTTCCGAAAATTTTTATTTTTTCAAGAAAATAGCAGATCTACAAGCTCACAACGTGACACGTTATGAGCTTGTAGATGTGCTATTTTCAAATAGCCGATGCCGATGTTTAACATGGTCATGCGGCCTAATAGTCGCTTCTTTTGGGCTTGGTTTCTTAGACCTGGTTGCTTATTTCTCTGGCAGAATTTGGCAGCACGCACGCACGCACACGCACGCACGCACGCACGCACGCACGCACGCACGCACGCACGCACGCACACACACACACACACACACACACACACACACACACACACACATACACACATACACACACACACACACACACACACACACACACACACACACACACACACACACACACACACACACACACACACACACAGTACAAACACATACACACACACACACACACGCAGTACAAACCAGCTGTTTTATTGTATTCCAGCTCAGAGGGAGGGCTCCAACATAAAGGGAGTAATTATTGTCCAATATGTCAACACAACACAGCATGACCCTGAGACGATGGTAAAGATAATTACTTGCCTTATGCAGCGTATAGGATCTTGATGACCTGATGCTTTCTGTCCAACTTTTACTATCATCCTGTGGATACAACAACAAAAAACTGCAGGTAGATTGAAGGGTAATATTGCAGGAGACGAAAATATCCCCATATGTTGAATGATAAAACATAATGGCCCCTGGTATATACGGTGGAGGCAGTGAATTAATGGGCTTATGTTCCTCCTGCTTAATGGGACATTTCACCTTTTTTTAATATCTCCATATAATGGGTCCTCGCTAATGGTTACTATGCGGGATGGTACCATTTCTGTCTATACACACTGTGTCTCAGAGGTGGACTGAGGGTGGTTAATAAAATTTGCAGGCAGTGGTGGAAAAAAGTACTACATTTGTTTACTTCAGTAAAAGTATTGATACTGCATGTAGAAATACTCTACAAGTAAAAGTCCGGAATTAAAAATTTACTTGAGTAAAAGTACAAAAGTATTGGCATCAAAAAGTACCAAAAGTAGAAAGTACTCATTATGCAGAATGTCCCATTTCACAAGTTTTCAAATGTATAAAAATCATCTGAAAATAGCAGATCTACAAGTTCACAATGTGTCACATCGGGACGCATCGTGAGCTTGCAGATCGGCTATTCCTGTGGATCCTGTGGAGCACCCACTGGGAATGCGTCGGTCGGACGGTTACAATGCTTTGTAACGTGCGCACTGCGCAGGATGCATGATACCCCGGTCTTATACCGCACGTAATCCTGAAGTGATTTATGTCATACAAACTCTCTCTCTCTCTCTGTAATCTTCAAAGTGTGATTATTAATTCCTTGTTGTTATCATCCGCCAATAATCAAATTGCACAACTTGAAATGTAGCCTACATTAAAACGCAGGTTAGGGTTAGGGGGCGAGCACCAAAACGGCAAAATCATAAATCGGGTGACTATGATTATTAATGTGTAGTTTCTTATTTGTGTTCCTTGCAGACAGAGTGCTACAACCACATCCGTTTCCTGCAGCGCTACAACGAGACGACCCTGTACGTGTGTGGAACGCATGCCTTCAGGCCTCTGTGTGCTTTCATAGTAAGAGCCTCTTCTGGTCTGTTGTGTGCTTTCATAGTAAGAGCCTCTGACACAGTGGCGCCGGAGCCTGTTTAATTAAAGGACACTTTGTCCCCCCACTTTTCAGTCCAGCCAAAAAAAAAAAAAAGTTTTTTTTAAATTATTTTTTATAAATAATAAAATCAGTCTAGTCCCCCGCACCTCGCGACCACCGCGCGCGCACGCGCCCGTGGCTTCGCGCGCGTGCATGTGTCCCAGATGTGTCCCCCCACCTCATATTACGTTCGGGCGCCCCTGCTCTGACATACAGTATTGATTTTGACAGCAAATTTTTATTTAGTTTTAGTGATATTTTAGTCATCTGAAATGTTTTACTGTTAGTCTAGTTTTAGTCGACTAAATATCATAAGATTATAGTCGACTACATTTTTATTTGTGCCTTGATGGCGTCGTAATGGCTGATTTTACACTTGGTTGCATGCTGAAAATAGCCAATCTACAAGCTCACAACGCGCCGCAGCGCGTCGCGTTGTGAGCTTGTAGATCGGCTATTTTCAGAGCACAACACCCGAGCGCAACCGAACATATAATGACTTGTCTTTTAGTTCTACTGGATCTCTTCTCCACTAGATCCCTCAATAACATCTTAGTCTAGTTTGTATTTGTTGACGAAATTGTCAATATATTTAGTCTTAGTTTTAGTCACCATAGCTTAGTTTTTTTTTGTTTTGTTTTCGTCAGTGAAAAAAGGCAGTCGACGAACATTATGAAACTATGATTTTTCATCATAGTTTTAGGCGACAAAATCAACACTGGTGTGCTTTATTAGTAAGAACTTGTTCTGGTCTGTGTGCTTACATAGTAAGAAGCTCTTCTGTTTGCCCTTCCAGGAACTGCTGGCTCTGTAGAAATCATTACACTTCAACCAATCATAAGGTGGAACCACCGGGACACTTTGTGTTTGCACTCTGGCTTAAAAAAAAATCCCACCCTGTGTGAAGGAAGCGGTGCCTTTGATGAGTGGCCTCCTGGTGGCGCTATAATAGGGCGGGGCGGGGCTTCAGCAATTAATGCTCGTCCCTATTGGTGGTGTAAGTCCACATACCAAATTGGGACTTGCTGGCATGCTGCGAACTGGAGTTATAGCTGTGTAAAGCGCTGTTTAAAGCCAGTGGCCTCCTGGTGGCGCTATAATAGGGCGGGGCGGGGCTTCAGCAATCAATGCTCGTCCCAATTGGTGGTGTAAGTCCACATACCAAATTTGGACTTGCTGGCATGCTGCGAACTGGAGTTATAGCTGTTTAAAGCCCGTGCTCAAACGGACATAACGGACAAACGGACAAACGGACAAACGGACAAACGGACATACGGACGGACATAGTCAAGAGTAGAGCGGCTGGCACCGCTAAAAACCCACCCTGTGTGAAGGAAGCGGTGCCTTTGATGAGTGGGCTCCTGGTGGCGCTATAATAGGGCGGGGCGGGGCTTCAGCAATTAATGCTCGTCCCTATTGGTGGTGTAAGTCCACATACCAAATTTGGACTTGGTGGCATGCTGCAAACTGGAGTTATGGCTGTTTGTAGCCCAGCCAATGACAATACAGAGGGGGCGGGGCTTCAGCAATTACAGCTTGTCCCTATTGGTGGTCTAAGTTCACGTGGTAAATGTGTATTTGGTAGCATGCTGCAAAGTGGACTTATGGCTGTTTAAAGCCCAGCCAATAGGAAGACAGAGGGGGCGGGGCTTACTACATTTCAGTTCGTCCCTATTGGTGGTCTGAGTCCACGTACCAAATTTGTACTCAGTAGCATGCTGTGAACTGGAGTTATGGCTGTTTAAAGCCCAGCCAATGGGAAGACAGAGGGGGCGGGGCTTATGTAATTACAGTTGGTCCCTATTGGTGGTATTAGTTGGACTTGGTGGCATATGCTGCAAGCTGGAGTTATAGCTGTTTAAAGCCAGTGGCCTCCTGGTGGCGCTATAATAGGGCGGGGCGGGGCTTCAGCAATCAATGCTCGTCCCTATTGGTGGTCTAAGTCCACATACCAAATTGGGACTTGCTGGCATGCTGCGAACTGGAGTTATAGCTGTGTAAAGCGCTGTTTAAAGCCAGTGGCCTCCTGGTGGCGCTATAATAGGGCGGGGCGGGGCTTCAGCAATCAATGCTCGTCCCAATTGGTGGTGTAAGTCCACATACCAAATTTGGACTTGCTGGCATGCTGCCAACTGGAGTTATAGCTGTTTAAAGCCCGTGCTCAAACGGACATCCGGGCTCAAACGGACAAACGGACATACGGTGGCCTCCTGGTGGCGCTATAATAGGGCGGGGCGGGGCTTCAGCAATCAATGCTCGTCCCAATTGGTGGTGTAAGTCCACATACCAAATTTGGACTTGCTGGCATGCTGCGAACTGGAGTTATAGCTGTTTAAAGCCCGTGCTCAAACGGACATCCGGGCTCAAACGGACATACGGACGGACATAGTCAAGAGTAGAGCGGCTGGCACCGCTAAAAAACAAACAAACAAACAAAAAAACGAGTGCCCTTGAGTTGACTGTGACAGCATGTCATTTCAGACGGCCAGTGGAAACCTCGTATGTCCTGAACCGTTACTTCTCAGGAAATGGATAACAGAACCATGATTGTGTTCCAACGGATTCAATGTAGTCAATATTTACTCACAAGCTCTTCGATATTTATGAAAACACACACACACACACACACACACACACACACACACACACACACACACACACACACACACACACACACACACACACACACACACACACACACACACACTTCAAAAACACTTTCAAAATGTTAGCAATAGCTAAAATAGTAAATCCATCTTCAAGCTCACAACGCACAGCTACGTGATGCGTCGTGAGCTTGTAGAGCTGCTATTTTCACTACGGTTTGCAAGTATAGCGTATTCATTTATCTACAGAAAAACACGTTTAAACATGGGGATACAAGGTTTCTGCCCGACAGCAGCAAAATGTGTAATGGTAATGGTGTAATGTTGCCCCCCGGAGATTAGCTGCTCACAGACAGACAGACAGTCTGACGGACGGACGGACACACGGACGGACAGGGTGCAAAAAAACATACTCGGCCACACCTTCTTTGGCCTGGCGGAGACATTCAGGGCGATTTAAATTGAACCGACTGACACACAGAGTAGTTTACAGAGTTATTATAGAACACTGTGCTGTGCTGAGATGAATGGAATTGATCTTTGTCTCCTCCTCTCAGGACGCAGAGCGCTTCACATTCTCCTCCGGCTTCGAGGAGGGACGAGACCGATGTCCGTACGACCCCGCTAAGGGCTACACCGGTCTGCTCGTGGGTAAGAAACCTTCTCCCCCGGTCTTCACTGTCGTGTTCAAAGCAACCATTCTCTAGATCAGGGGTCTTCAACAGGGGGTCCGGGACCCCTAGGGGGTCCTCAGAGTTACTACAGGGGGTCCGCCAAATCTTTGTGTGCTATGATTTTTTATTTTGCCTTAACCACTTGAACCCTTGCATCCCAAAATAGCAGATCTACAAGCCCACAACGCCTCGTACTGAGAGGCGTTGGGGGCTTGTAGATCGGCTACTTTTGGCAAAGAGGCTATAGGTGTAGAGGGAAAAAAGAGCAGACCACGTAAACAAAAAATGTTAAATCTGAAACACAATATCATACAATATAGAGGGGGTCTCTGCTTCATCTTTCTCTCAGCTAGGGGGTCCTTGGCCTGAAAACGTTGAAGACCACTGCTCTAGATACAAATGTAGAATAAAAAATTCCTTTATCCATCCCATATAGTTACGGGACTATTTAAGGCTAATTTATGCTCCGTAGCGTGCCCGAAAATTGCCGATCTACAAGCTCACAGCGTGTCGCGGATGATCTTGCAGGTCGTCTATTTTCGTTTATGATATTTGCTCCACATTTGCTTTATGGGTCGCGGGTACATATTTGTTATTACAACAAATTCTGTTTTTCAAAACATAAAAAAAAGAAACACAAATTAATAAAGAATCTAAAGAATTGTATACATTATATATATATATATATGTCTGTCTGTCTGTCTGTCTGTCTGTCTGTCTGTCTGTCTGTCTGTCTGTCTGTCTGTGTGTCTCTCCATCTAGATGGTGAGATGTTTACAGCCTCTCAGTATGAGTTCCGCAGCTCTCCAGACGTGAGGAGAAACTTCCCCTTCCCCACCCTGAGGACGGAGGAAGCCCCCACCAGGTGGCTGCTGGGTAGGTACAGTCTAAAGCTGTCAAATAATTGTAGTGGAGTAAAAGTACAATATTTACCACTGAGATGTGGTGGAGTAGAAGTAAAAGTATTGAAAATGGGAAATACTCTAGTAAAGTAAAAAATCCTCAAATGTGTACATAAGTACAGTACTTGAGTAAATGTACTTAGTTACTTTACAGCACCACACACACACACACACACACACACACACACACACACACACACACACACACACACACACACACACACACACACACACACACACACACACACACACACACACACACACACACACACACACACACACACACACACACACATCCCTTCGGAGCCGCACAAACCTCGAAATCCAATTACACAGTGAAAAAAATAAAGTGCACCCACACACTGTACAGATTGGCTTAGTTTTGTCCTTTCAATTATTCTTAAAAGCAGCGTCTAGCATCTGTCTACCGAGGAAACCATTTATGGGCTGCTGATCTGGTCTGCGTGTGTGTGTGTGTGTGTGGGTGTGTGTGTGTGTGTGTGTGTGTGCGTGCGTGTTTGTGTGTGTGTGTGTGTGTGCGTGCGTTTATGCAGTTACAATAACAGCATTGCATTGGCCACTGGTTTTCAGAAATAAACAAAGACAGTAGCATGTGCATCTATTACATTGTGAAAAATATGTTTTTCACTCTTTTAGAGCATATCCACGGTCATAATGAGGGCATAACAATAGATGCCAAAAACAAATTTAAAAATATTTTATTGTGTATTTTTTTTAATATCAAAAGTCCCTAAAATGTGTTTTTTAATTACTTCCTGTAAACTCCAAATAGAGAATAAATACATATTACACCCATACTAGGTGTCCTCTAAAATGTTGTTACTTTGGGCAGGGTTTGGATGACAATATAGCCTTTGCAACAGAATTTAGAAATAAAATAATATTAAAATGAATAATACTTTTTTAATATTCAATTTCGATCCTAAAAATGATGGTTAGAATACTCAATTATTCTGACCCATCCCTAATGTGTGTGTGTGTGTGTGTGTGTGTGTGTGTGTGTGTGTGTGTGTGTGTGTGTACAGAGGCAGACTTCGTGGGCTCGGTGCTGATGAAGGAGAGCTTCAACAGCTCCGTGGGAGACGACGACAAAATCTACTTGTTCTTCACAGAGAAGAGCCAGGAGCAGACGGCCTACCCCAGCCAGACCAGGGTGGCCAGGGTGGCTCGCGTCTGCAAGGTCAGCCATATGTTTGTTTTTTAAGACCAGGAACGCATCCGTGCCATTTTAGATTTCTTTGGCTATTCAAAAATAGCAGATATACAAGCTCATAGCGCGAGCTTGACATGGAAAAGTTGGAGCACCACTGATATAGCAACAACATACTGTTAGGATTTAGAAAACTCAAAATGTTTTGTTCCAGGGACCCCCAGAAGCAAAGATTTGAGTTACAAATGTTCGCTTAAAGATATAAATATATATTCAAAGATGTGCACACATTTTCATGATTTTTCAAAAACAGCAGATCTACAATCTCATAGCACGGCACTCGGTGCCCATCAGAATCAAGGACCGGAACGCGTTCTCACACCCAGGTGGTACTATGGTGATGAGCTGGGAAACATCTGTCTAGAGCTCGACCGATGTTTCAGGGTCCGATGTTGATCGCGGTTTTGGAGACTCCTAGACCCACCGATTACCAATTTTTTGGCCCATAATTTTGTCAGAAACTGCTAAATCAATTCTTCTCAATTTGATTTAGATTTGATTAGAAGTTCATTCGAAAACAGAAGCTCTCAGCGTGTTGCGTTGTGAGCTTGTACATCTGCTATTGACGCGACCGTAGATTCTGCTCAACTCGTCACCACGTCACAAGCCCGGGAGTGACGTGTAACGTGTAGTTATTTATTCTACCGAAAACAGCCAACATACAAGGTCACAAAACGGCGCGTTGTGACCTTGTACATCGGCTGTTTTCCACACAGTGACACAGTCGCAATGACAAAGTATAAATCAAACTTTAATGTGTTTGCAAGATTGAGGTCTAAATCTGCATGATTAATAATGGATTTGTAGCGCCTGCAAGGACACACAGACTGACTCATTACTGATGTCAAACATAACAAACACCAACACGCCACAAGGGTCTCAATGTGTTTTTCTGCCGATAGAAATGTGACGTCAAACAAACGCTCTTATTGCGTCTCTACAAGGTCGGAGAATTTTATGCGGCGGTGAAACATCAGCAGGTTTTAGACCGACGCTGCCTTCACAAGGTTAAGGAAAAGATGCTTAGTCGGGTACAAAACCAGTCCCTAGAGACACATGTGTTTTTAACTCTTTGACTGCCAGGAATTAATTCATTTATTCATCCGTCTGTACCGTCCCCTTGCCAGCCAGCGAAAACTGCGTTTTACCGTACCTTGGAAAAATCATGGAATGTTCTCCGCGACCTCACGTCCTCACGGAGATCGGCTCATTACACGCACAGGGGTGTCATAGTAGAGAGGGGGGGGGGGGGGGGGGATGTCCGGGCAGGATCATAGGCGGCGGGTAATGAAGGCTAGGGTATAGGCTAAGCCTTCCCAAATGTTATGCTGGGAAATTCTGGGAATTGTGCAAATTATATATAATATATATGCGCAGCATTATTTAGTTTATTCTTTGATAATAACTCAGTAAAATCAGGCAAAAATAAGAATTAAATAACCTAACCCTAACCCTGTAACCGAAATAAAGTAACCAAAACCCAAAAAGAAACTAACAAAATCCGCCCAGAACCTTCGCGCGCGTGCACGGATTTCGGCGCCCCAGCCTTCCCAATTGTCAAGCTCACCCGCCGCCTATGGGCAGGATCCTCCATTCTAGAGCTATGGCCGTTTGAATGTGGCTTGTTTTTTGAAAAACAAGCAGAAAAAATATATTTTATTTGTTGTGATGTACTCTTCTTCGGTGGGGCCTGGATCATTCACAGGCTGCGGATCAGCGCCCCCCCAGTGTGGGCGTTTGGACAAAAACTCGTCAGAAGTCGTCTGTGAATGAGTTAAAAGTCTCTACTGTACGTCGGAACCCACCGAAAATGTGCGGAAAATAAAGCTTTCCCGCTTCGCCTTTGCGGTCGCCTATAATAAGTCCTACTGGAAACCAAATTGGTGGAAGCATATCTAGCTAGCTGCTTAGCGGATACGTCTCTGTCGGGACGGAAACCTCATATGTTCAAAACTGTTACTTTTCACGATTCAAATTCAAAAGTAGCAGATCTACAAGCTCGAAACGCGTCGCGTTTCGAGCTTGTAGATCTGCTACTTTTGATGCTTTCGTGTGACGCTGTTGTATGATCAAGTAGTAGGGCGTTCTTTTACAAAAAAATCACACCCTGTGTGAAGTGAGTGGTGCCTTTGATGAGCCCCATATTGACCCCCGTATTGATGTTGTCATCAATGTTTGTGGACAGACATACATACATACATACATACATACATACATACGGACACACGGACAAAGTCATGTACAGTATAGGAGTGGTTGCCTTCGGCACCACTCAAAAAAACACAAAAGGTTAGAACATGGGAGATAGGAGGTTTCTGTTGATGGAAATTGAACAACGTTTTGAAAATAGTGTTCGAATATATTTTGAACGAATCGAATATATTTTGAACGGAAGAGACCTGGGGGTCAGATGTCAACCACTTTAAACACTAGCAGCCGTATTGTGGGGAAAGCTTTCGCTGGAAAAAAGCAGATCGACAACAGCTTGTCCATCTGCTATTTTCAGCGAAAGCTTTCTACAAATGAAGCAACATTGTTGTCGTTGTCGTTCCGTCTTTGAGTCGTAAGCGGAGGTATTCACACAGAGCTGAATGGACGTCTGTATAAAAGTCAAGGTGTCTCAGATGAGTCAGATATGCACGCCGTTGTGCCTCCAACGGCTCCCTGCTGATGCTCTCCCATCTCTCCTCCAATGTGTTTCGTACACGCACGCAGCGGTGTAAAGTAACTAAGTACATTTACTCAAGTACTGTACCTCAGTAGAATTTTTTGATTTTTTACTTTACTGGAGTAATTCCAATTTTCAATACTTTAACTTCTACTTCACTACATCTCAGAGGCAAATATTGCACTTTTACTCCAGTACAATTATTCGAAAACTTTAGTTACTTTGCAGATATAAATTATTATATCATAAAACACACATTAACAACTTTAGCCCTATTTTATACATAGGCTATTTGAAAACAGCCGATCTACAAGCTCACAAGAATGCACAGAATGACGTGTTAATGTTGACACGTCAATATCAATTTAAAACTCAACAATTAGGCTACTTGTCTTTGAAATGACAAATTAAACTGTTTTGAAATGACAAGCACACAAAGCACTTGATATAATATATAGAAGGACGAACTAGAGAGACGTGTGTTTTGTTGTTGGACATGCGTTTGTCGCAGCTACTTGCTTTCCCCTCGTCTTCCCGGTGCCGGCCGTACCGGCATTGAATCTTTTAACGGAACGCCACACCGTTCCAACCCGCTTTCACCCCCTGCCCTCATGCTGGTTCCTCCATCATACCACTGTTGCCAGGCAGACTAGATTAGAACGAACACCCAACTCCCCCGAGTCTGTTCCAGTCGCCTTAGACACCCCCCCCCCCCCTCCCTCGCTCTCTCTCTCTCTCTCTCTCTCTCGCTCTCTCGCTCTCTCGCTCTCTCTCTCTCTCTCTCTCTCTCTCTCTCAGTGTCCCCTGGAAACACTTCATGAGGATCCAGAGGAGGTGTGTGTGTGTGTGGGGGGGGGGGGGGGGGGGGACATCAAAATGGTACTTAAGAACAGTACTTGAGTAAATGTACTTAGTTACTTTCCATCACTGCCGTTTGTCACAGTGGGAAGTGATGGTTTCAGTCACAACTGGGCCACAGCGGTGTTGCCAGATTTTGAGAGAAAAAAAATAAGCAACCAGGTCTATGAAAACGAGCCCCAAAAGAAGTGGCCACATGAACACTTTAAACCTATACTTACAGCGGCTATTTGAAAATAGCCGATCTATAATCTCACGCATCGCAGAGCTTGTAGATTTGCTATTTTCAAAAGAATGTGGAATATTTCTGAAACATTTTAACACAAATCTGGTACGGGGGCCCCTGTCACAAAATCATTTTCAGATGGGGTGTGGGGGGGGGGGGTCTGTGGACAAATACATATAATTTGGGGGTCCTTGACATGAAAATGTTTGAGAACCACTGGTTTAAACAACATTAGGAAGAAAGCCCAGAATAAGAAACTACACTACACAAGCCCCAAAAAAACCTGCAACTACCAATATTTAGTAGCGAATTTACAGAAAAACAAAATTTGCTTATGATAAGCAGACAAGGCAACACTGACAGCGGCACATGAACATTCAATGTGGAGCACGGCTCCCTAAAGCCATGTGGCTGACAGACAGACAGACAGACAGACAGACAGACAGACACCCCCATGTTGACACCATCAGGTCAGACATGTCCAGAGTCCGGCCCGGTGGGGGCCAATCGTGGCACGAGGGCAGATTTTATATGGCTTACGGCTTCTTTCCTAAAATGTATTATTTATGGTGGTGACCGGAACGCTCGCCCCCAAAACACACTCGCCCCCATTTTTTGCCCTATCGATTATTCACCCCATGGAGACTTGAATTCATGGATATTTTTTAGTTCTTATAATAATTTGCCAATAATTTGATGACCGGCAGCGGTTCCGGTAGGAGACACAAAGAATCTCCTTTTTGTCTCCTACCGGAACCGCTGCCTACCGGTCCGCAAATTATTGGCTTAGGAATGAGACAAAAACAAAAAAAATATCCATGAATTCTAGTCTCCATGTGGTGACTAATCGATAGGAAAGAAAGTCATTTTGGGGGTGAATCTCTTTAACCTCAGTCAAACAATGCCTAACTCAAAACTTATTTCTAACCCTATCCTCAGTAAAATAAAATACAAGAGCCGCTGGTCCGGGGGGAAAAAAAGGGGGCGAGCGTGTTTTGGGGCGAGTCTTCCGGTTACCCCTGCAGCCTCTGAGCGACCTGTTTTTAGTTTTTAGCTTCCTCTCTACTTCTCCTCTTCTCTCTCTTATCTTCCAATCCGTGACCCAGATAGTAGGAGGCTGTAAATAAACTTCTCTTTGAGGGGAGCTGTCACTCTGGAAACAGACGTTTGAAGCACAACCTGACGTCCCTGCATGAACACAAACATGTTGTGTTTACTCGGCGCTTCTTCAGTGGACCGCTGGGTGGTTGAGGAGGTGCTATAGTTCTATAGTGGTTATTTACACACTAAGGTTCTATATTGCACCATTTAACAAAGGTGCTATAGTACCTTTGTTAAATGGTGCTTTATGGCATGTGGTTCTCAAATGTTTTTTTGGCTCCATACACCTAATTAGCACCAAACGATGTTCCCCTCCTATGATTATGAGCCAAAGAAACAAGCTGACCCTCTTTCATACCACACTGTGGGCCTCATCTTCACCCTGACAACCTGACCTGTATCAGTGGTGGAAAGTAACTGAGTACATTCTCTGTCACTCTCTGTCACTCTGTCATGCTCTCTCTCTCTCTCTCTCTCTCTCTCTCTCTCTCTCTCTCTCTCTCTCTCTCTCTCTCTCTCTCTCTCTCTCTCTCTCTCCGTGGGTTTCATTCAGATGAAGCATCAACAGATGAAGTGTTCCTCTCTACTCCCACTCTCTGCCTTCCATCCCAGACTGTGTGTTATAGATAGAGCAGATGCAGGTCATTATGTTTGGTAGAATGAAACTCCTTTATCTTGTGTGTGGGTGGGATGGAGGTGCTACTGTATGAAAAACCGTGGTGGACTGTAGTTATTCAGTCAGGTTTGTCCCCCCTGTACCACACCCTCTATTTGTAAAGTAGCGTGTGGCACCAATCAACCAATCACCCACAGTAAGCAGACCCATTACCTCTCACGTGAACTGGACTGGGGAGGCCAGAGGACCTTCCATTCACCGTGTGTGTGTGTGTGTGTGTGTGTGTGTGTGTGTGTGTGTGTGTGTGTGTGTGTGTGTGTGTGTGTGTGTGTGTGTGTGTGTGTGTGTGTGTGTGTGTGTGTGTGTGCGTGCGTGCGCGCGTTTGTGTGCGTTTGTGTGCGTGTGCGTGCGTGCGTGTGTGGTTCATCCACCAGGGTGACTGGGGAGGCCAGAGGACCCTCCATTCACTGTGTGTGTGTGTGTGTGTGTGTGGTTCTTCCTCCAGGGTGACTGGGGAGGCCAGAGGACCCTCCATTCACTGTGTGTGTGTGTGTGTGTGTGTGTGTGTGTGTGTGTGTGTGTGTGTGTGTGTGTGTGTGTGTGTGTGTGTGTGTGTGTGTGTGTGTGTGTGTGTGTGTGTGTGTGTGTGTGTGTGTGTGTGTGTGGTTCTTCCTCCAGGGTGACTGGGGAGGCCAGAGGACCCTCCAGTCACCCTGTTTGTGTGTGTGGGTGTGTTTTGGTTCTTCCTCCAGGGTGACTGGGGAGGCCAGAGGACCCTCCAGTCAACCTGTGTGTATGTGGTTCATCCTCCAGGGTGACTGGGGAGGCCAGAGGACCCTGCAGAGGAAGTGGACGTCCTTCCTGAAGGCCAGGATGGTGTGTTCTGTGCCGGACTATGAGATCCACCTGAACATCCTGCGCAGCGTGTTCGTTCTGCCGGGCGGAGCGGGAGGACGAGACGCACGCCAAAGCACCTTCTACGGCGTCTTCGGCCTGGAATGGTAAGAAAATAGCGCCCCCTAGTGGTGGACAGTATTCTCTACTGGAGTAAACCCAGTGAGCCATTAGTCGGCTATTAGACGTCCGTTTAAAACCGTGTTATAACTTGGTTTAAAAGTGAACATTTTTTTCAACGGCTAGGCTTAGCCTAGACCATTGGCTCTCAAAGTGGGGTCCGGGGACCACCAGGGGTCCTTGGTGGGGTTCCAGGGGGTCCCCAGCAAAATGTGATAATATGGCATTTTTTTTAATTGTGAAAGTTTGTGCAAACCTTTTTGAATATATATTTTTAAAGCAAATATTTTTTAACTCCAAACCTTTGCTTCTGGTGGTCCCTGGAACACAATATTTTGAGAAGGGGGGGGGGTCCACGGCCAAATACATATCATTTTGGGGGTTCTTGACATGAAAAAGTTTGAGAACCACTGGCCTAGACGTTGATTAGCTGTTTTAAGCGTCTATATATAGCCCGTCTATATATAGCCGTTGAAATTATGTTTTTTCAACCTATAGGCTAAGTCTAGCCGTTGATCAAACTTTAACTTTTAGACCAGTTATTACCAGGTTTTAGCCTATCCGTTTAGATGAATTTTAGATGTCTAATAGCCCAAAAAATGCTCAGTGGGAACGTGTTGTCTGTGGGAATCTGTACTTTACTTGATTAATATGTTTCTGTGGAATCTTCACGTCATGTGTGTTTTTTTAGTGTACGATCCTTCTCTTCATACAATTTGTTCAGTGCTTCTTCTTTTTCCCCCCTTTCCCTTACTAACCACCCCCCCACCCTTCCCAAGGTCCTTCCACAGGTAGGCACATAATAATTATAATACTAATATAGTAATAATAAGGACAATAATAGTAATCCACCTTCAAGGATTAAGGAGAAGAAAAAAATATTTATATTTCTAAACTATAAAAGAAAATATAAATAAATAAGTCAAATTCTTGACTCCACTACATTTCTAGGAAGAAATATTGATTGTTTTAACCAGTTAAGCTCTTTTAAAAAAAAGGGGGGAAATAGCTGATCTACAGGATCACAACGTGTCGGATCCATAGACCTTGAATAATATGGACGGCGTCACGCCATTAATTAAGACCGTAAAAGACCGTAAAATAAAGCCTAGTTTGCAGCGATTTCAAATCCACCATCTTTATATGTCCGGTTGATATCCGGTTCAGAAATGCGGCCGCAAATTAATGCTATTGGCTGAAACCGCAGCGAGGGCGGGTCTTCACTTGGTAGAACCAGTAGAAACCCTAGAAACATACCCTACTTTATCATTCATTTTGCAACTGGAAGCATATGGTATTTATGACAATCTTTATTAAGGTAATAAAATAAAGTGTAAAGTTTGTCCTAAAACCCATCCGCTTGAATAGAGCCTAATTGCTTCTGCAACCAGCAGAGGTGAAACAGCGATTCTACAGGCCATTCATAATCTGTCACACTTCCTATATAGCCTCAATATAGCCTCAATTTAGACCCTTGGTCCGATCACGTGTTATGAGCTTGTAGATCGGCTATTAAAAAGAAAATGACTTCTTTATTGTTTTGGAAAATGTCAAAACTTCAATACAGCAACGCACTGATACAATAAAGAAATTGTACTTGTTCATATAGTATGTAAGTATTTTTTTAAAGTAAGTACTATCCTCTTCTACGCCCGGATTTGAACCCGGTTTACTGCACAAGTGCTGAAATGTTTTACCACAGAGCTAATAGAGCCTGCCTGCTTGCTCAGGGGAAAAAATACATTTTGACCGGAGGGTCAAAATTCGTGTCAAACCAGAAACAGGATGGTGTCAAAGGTCATGTCCAGCCTAGACACAAGATCTAAATGTCTCAATAGAAGAGCATGGAGACCAAATACAACCACCCCAATTGTATAAGTTATATTGAATCATTACGTGGCTTGGTTGAATGCTTGATTCTGATTGGTCAATCACTGAATCCAGCGGTGTGTTATTTCTGATTATTACACGGCTTGGTTGAATGCTCGATTCTGATTGGTCAGTCATCGGTCATTATTTCTCGATAATGACCGCTGAGCTCAATAACGGACCGCTGTCTAATCAGAGACTCAGAACACCTGCTCATATCAACCTGCGCTGCTTGATTTTATGCTTTATCCAACATGACAGCCATGTAAACAAACAACCAATGTCATTTACAACTAAACGTTGCTCTCAAGAATGTTTTTGAAAACATTTGAAGTGAGAAATAGACGATGCAATAACCGAAAAGTCATTCTATTTGATCCACTACACTTCCTTGTTTATCGTGGCGCAACAACGGGGGAATACCAAAACGCTCGCCCCAAAACACAGTCGCCCCGGGGCAAATCCGGCGGTATTACAGGCAAATCAGCAGTAAATAGAATGGGGGGCGAGTGTGTTTTGGGGCGAGTTTTTTTCCATTTCGTCATTTGTTTTTGCGAGGCGAACTTGTCCGCCCAGCCCAATACTTATGGAATACTTTCATTGCCGTAAGCAAGGAAATACTTCGTTTTGTTGTTACTTTTGGGTAAATGTATTTATGTATTTATTAAGTAGCCGTGTAATAAGCGGGATAATGCATGGGGAGGTAGTCATTATTGAAATTTAAAGCCCTTCAGGGCGATTAACCACCTCGGCTGCGCCTCGGTGGTTAATCGCCCTGTCGGGCTTTAAATTTCAATAATGACTACCTCCCCATGCATTATCCCTTGCATAATGACCGATGAGCTCTATAACAGACCTCTGTCTAATCAAAGACTCAGAGCACCTGCTCATATCAACCTGTCTAATCAAAGACTCAGAGCACCTGCTCATATCAAACTGTCTAATCAAAGACTCAGAGCACCTGCTCATATCAAACTGTCTAATCAAAGACTCAGAGCACCTGCTCATATCAACCTGTCTAATCAAAGACTCAGAGCACCTGCTCATATCAACCTGTCTAATCAAAGACTCAGAGCACCTGCTCATATCAACCTGTCTAATCAAAGACTCAGAGCACCTGCTCATGATATCAACCTGTGCTGCTTGAATTTGATGCTATATCCAACATGACAAGCATGTAAACAAACACGCCATGTCATTTACAACTAAACGTCGCTCTCAAGAATGTTTTTGAAAACATTTGAATCGAGAAATATACGATGCAGTAACCGAACCGAATGTATTCTATTTGATCATCACTTCCGTGTTTGCCGAGGCGCACTTGTCCGCCCAGCTCAACACTTATGGACTACTTTCATTACCTTAAGCAAGGAAATACTGTGTTTTGTTTTGTTGTCAATGTATTAATGTATTTATTAACCCATTGAGACCTGAAGCCAATTCTACATGTCTCCTAAATCTCAACAGTATTCTGAAAAACCTATGTTTCTATATCAGTGGTGCTCAATATTTTTCATGTCAAGGACCCCCAAAATTATATGTATTTGGCCGTGGACCCCCATCAAAATATTTTGTTCCAGGGACCCCCCAGAATAGCCCAAAGTGTAAAACAATGCTTTTTAGCTCAAATCTAAAAATGACACAGTTCCAGGTCTTAATGGGTTAAGTAGCCGTGTAATAAGCGGGATACTGTCTGACAATTATCCCTTAAACCATCTATAAGGATACATAATCTATATAGAATATAATGTACAGAGTGATCTGTGATGATTACAGTTAGTACACCTGTTACATAACTTGATTATTCACATACGGTAGCATTATGTTATGATGCATGCAGATCGGCTTCAGCTTCTATACTGCAAGGTTAAACTAGGCATTCGGTCCAAACGGAGGAGCACACCTTATCACTGAGCTGCTCTGCCAAGACGTGCGTGTGTGTGTGTGTGTGTGTGTGTGTGTGTGTGTGTGTGTGTGTGTGTGTCAGGGGACATGGGTTGGCAGTAGGAGGGTTGGCATCGGTGTGAATTATTATGTTTTTATGCTGATATGCAGAGAGTCATGCTGCATAGACTCGTCCTTCTCCCAACAGAGACAGAGAGAGCTCAGGCCAATACTCCTATAACCAGAATAACTACCAACATCTGTCTCTATTTCCAACTGTCAAATACGCGAACAGGCCTTTCCCACCGAATCCTAGTAACGCATGTAAAAAAGATGTTTCAAGATCTTTCAAAAATAGCAGATCTACAAGCTCATAGCGCGGCACTCGGTGCCGCGCTATGAGCTTGTATATCTGCTATTTTTGAATAGCCAAAGAAATCTAAAGTGACACAGATGCGTTCCAGGTCTTAATGGGTTAAGTAAAAGTATCAGTACTGCAATTGTAGAAACACTCTGTTACAAGTAAAAGTCCGGTAATGACAATTTACTTCAGTAAAAGGACAAAAGTATCGGCATCAAAACAAGTACCAGAAGTAAAAGTGCTCATTATGCAGAATGTCCCATTTCACAAGTTTTCAAATGCATTAAAATGTATAAAAATCATTTGAAAATAGCCGATCTACAAGCTCACAACGCGACGCAACACATTGTGAGCTTTAGATCATCCATTTTCAAATAGCCAATGTTTAGATAGGGTGAATATATGTTTTATAATAATAAACCAAATCTACAAAGTAACTAGTAACTAAAGTTTTCAAATAAATGTCAAATCTCAAATTTGCCGTTGAAATGTAGTGGAGTAGAAGTAAAAGGTTTTGGAAATTGGAAATACTCAAGTAAAGTACAGATACCTTAAAATTGTAATCAAGTACATTACCTAAGTCTACTCTAGTTAATTTCCACCACTGCCACTAACCAGAAAAAGCACAACATCTGTAGCCTGACACTCAGCCTGAATTTTCATTTCGTTTCACTCCATTATTCAGTCTGAAAGCTCTCCCCATACACTACAGCCGTTTCTGGGATGGGCGTTGCCAAAGAGGCAGTCTTCGGCGATTGGTTCACCCCTAACCAATCACAATTGTAGCAAAGCAGATGACGTCGTTGTCAAGCGTCGCCCATATTCCTGTTGTTATGCTAGTTGTTATGTGGCTAGCCGGTTGCTATTGCTATTAGCTATGAGCGTATTTTACCGTGTTTGTTTGGTTAGCAACTTGCTAAACAAACAAACACGGCAAAATACGCTCTATATTTGGGCGGCCAACAGCCTCAGAAAAAAACGTTGTGCAAACGGTTTTCGGGAGGTTGGAGTCAATCTTGCACGAAGACGGCGCTGTCGTTTAAACGTCATCGAGTTGAAACGACGCTGATTGGTCGTACAGATTTTCAACCGAGTCTGACGCCTCCTTCGACAGCGTCACCAGACAGACCCCGAATCGCCTGAGCATATTTTCTTAATGGGCGTGGCTAGCGATTCAGGGGCTGGAGCCAGGGTTGCCAGGTCTGCTTATTATAATTTCCCAGCAAGATTTTATTTGAAACTAGCCGATCTACAAGCTCACAACGCGTCGCATCGCGACGCGTTGTGAGCTTGTAGATCTGCTATTTTCAAATAGCTGACGTATATGTTAAAGTGCTCATGGGGCCCATAGTCATTTCTTTTGGGCTGGTTTTCCTAGAGACCTGGTTGCTTTCTCTCACAGAATCTGGCAACACTGGCTGGAGCCAGGCTAGGGTTGTGGTGTTTTGGGCTCATTTCTCATTTTCGCGTCTCATTTTCCGGTGTCTGTTGTCATCTGGCGGTGGAGGCGTCATTCATACGGTATAGCAAGAATGAATCATTTGCATCTGCAATAGCCAGGCCTACCTGTTGTGATGAGTGACGTTAATAGTTGTCTAGCTATTGTGGCCTGTTTTATTCACGTTTCTTTTTCTTGTAGCCTATTACGTTGCAATAGCTATATAGCTGATTGATATTGAATAGATATTGAATACATTGTGAAATATCAGTTTGAGCAATCTGTACAGGAATGAGTACAGTTCCCAGTGTCAGCACACATTTAAATGTTTGTCCCCCAAACATGTCCCTGTTTATGGTTCTAGCAGCCACCAGGAAGAAGCTCTTCTTGAGCGTTGAAACCTCAAATACTCACAAGTCCACATCTTCACAAACAGTCCATTGGTAGTGTGTCTACAGTACATCTATAACGTCCAAGTATGTGCGTGCGTGCGTGCGCCTTTCTCTCGATATGCCCAACTATGGACGACTGACATCATAGTACTGAATTTCAAATGATATTGTTTTTTTTCACCAAATGGTCAATTAAGATTGAAGTAACGTCATTGAGCGAACATTTGTAACTCAAATCTTTGCTTCTGGGAATTCTACAAATGTCTTCTAAATCCGGTAGTTAATAATGGAAGGAGGAGGACGTGGGCTTTTAGTTGCACATGTCTGAACATTATCTGAGTTGTTTAAATGTCGCAATTTTGAATTGACTCGATAATTTGTGCAGGACGTCATGGCTATCTGCCTGTAATGCTGTCTGACCTGTCTGGCCAATTCAGATTGAGTAACGTCATTGGCTATTCAACACAATGACGTCATCACGCGACGACATCACAACTTCGTCATCACAACATCCTCTATAAATGAGTTACGCTGATTAATGATGGCGCACAACGAGACGAATCGAGAATCACCAATTGACAAGTAGAAATTGGAGTTTTTTTTTTACTGTCAACTCTTGACAGTAAAAAATATTAAATATTAAAGATTCTATTATATTCTATATAATAGAATCTTTAATATTCACTATAAAAGTTAATCAATCTCTTACGAAGGTGCAGGTGTATGAAATGTTTCGTTGGACGACATTTCTGAAAGGAGAACTCAGGTATCTCCGTGTGTCTGTGGTGGTCGGACACAAGGTGTACTGCTTTTCGTCACCGCCGCTCAGTAACCTGAACGACGGCGATTGGATCGACGTGCACGTCTTCAACACTGTACCTTTGCGCTGGATGACGTCGCCTCCCGTGACACCTGGAACAAGAAAACGTCCCTTTGCGGCTCCATCCATGTGCGAGGGCTACACAGCTGTGCTGATAGAAATGACGGTCTACATCTGGGGGGGAATGAGCGTATCGGAGTACTACAACGTGCTCTATGCGTTCGACGTGGACACACACGGATGGGTTAAACCCGAGGTGTCTGGCTCTGTTCCAGAGTCGAAGAGCTACCACTCAGCCTGTGCCATGGGGAAGGTCATGTTTATCCATGGAGGATGGACCCAGCTGACTGGATACACTAATGACATCTACAAGTTGGACACCTCCGCGATGGTCTGGTCTTTGGTTAACACGGGAGGCTCTCCATCGTCTGTTTCGGCATGTCACTCTGCCACCATCATCGGTGCAAAGATGTTTGTGTTTGGAGGATGCGGGTACCAGAGGCAGCACTACAACGACGTCAGAGTGTTTGACACGGAGACCAGCTGCTGGCTGAGCACACCCTCTGCGCAGCTTCTCCCAGAAGGACGCCAGTGTCATTCGGCCTTTGCCTACAATGGAGAGCTGTACGTATTTGGTGGCTTCAACTCGAACCAGATCTCAAATGATCTGTGGAAGATCTGGAAGTTCAATCCAGAGACCTTTTCCTGGAAGGAGATTGAGCCCAATGGGAAAGGTGACAGGTGTCAGATGTTCTGGACGTGCTGTTGCCTGGTGGAAGATCGTATCATCGTGTTCATAGAAGGGAACCCCGACGAGGTGTATGTCTTAGACTTGTGTCCCAGTCTTAAGACGTTGTGCAAGCTAAAGGTTATTCAGGGCGGTCTAGAGCGGTCTGAACTCCCACGTGACATCAGGTGGGAACTGTCAGCCATGACTTCTAAGTACGTAGGCCCTCCCGTATATGATGATGTGCTGTAGCTAGCTGCCCGGTGAAGAGTCAACACTCCGGTCTATCTCGGCAGTCTTTAGGTCATTAAGTTGTGTGTTGCGTATTTACCAGACGCCATACAACTCCAGAGGTGACACTTCATGACGTGTTGATGACGTATGCCTACCCATATGGTGCTTTGCTCTAGAGCACCTTATATGCATGGGAAGGACTCTGGACTCCGGCCCAAACCGGGTTACCGTGGTTACATGGTGTGTTGAAACACACCGTTAAAAAAATCATAATTTAATCATTAAAATTATAGATTTTTTCATCCCAGTGTTAATTTTGACAGCACACACTGTCTTAGTCTTTTGAAAAACACACCAGTTAGTTTTAGTCCTATTTTAGTCATCTGAAATTGTTTAGTCTTTGTCTAGCCTCAGTTGACTAAATATCAAAATCTAGTCTTCTAGTCTTAGAGTGATTATCAATATTTAGTCTGATGAAGGACGGTACAATTAAGAAGTGAAAGTGACTGTTCTAACTCCCACAAAATAAGGATAACTGAAACTGTATTGTGTGGTTACAAAACTAAAACTAATTGATATCAAAGAGAAAATGTCCTTAGTTTGAGTCTTTGTCATTGTTCTTGAGAAATTGCAAGAATAGCCGATCTACAAGCTCTGACCGGCAATTGTTTTTCTGAGCTTTAGTGTAGTATATAGTGTAAACAAATTAATAATACAAAGCTAAGCCTTTTAAAACAAAAAGAGACTAAAACTAGCAAACCCACATCAAAAACAAATTAAAACTAAACTGAAATTGAAAACATGAAGGAAAAACTAAATAAACTCAAAACTATAGCCAGGAAAGTGTGCTCCGAGGAGCACAACTTTCCTGGTTATAGTTTTGAGTTTATTTAGTTTTTCCTTCATGTTTTCAATTATAATGAGCATTATGTGAGGACCAATTATATGAAGATAAGGTTGGAAATGGGTGATATCAATGCTTCAATGTAGAAACACTCTGTTACAAGTAAAAGTCCTGTATTCAAAATTTACTTGAGTAAAAGTACAACGTATTGTAAAAGTATTCATTATGCAGAATATCCCCTTTCACAAGTTTTCACATGTCTAAAAATGTATAAAAAATCTTTTGAAAATAGCAGATCTACAAGCTCACAATGCGTCGAGGTGCGACGCGCTGTGGGCTTGTAGATCGGCTATTTTCAAATACATAGCCGAAGTATATATAGGGCTAAATTGGTATGTTATGTTATAGGGGCACGGTGGCGTAGTCGGTAGTGCTGTCGCCTCACAGCTAGAAGATCCTGGGTTCAATCCCCGCCGGGGAGGCCTTGGGTGCTGGGGGCGTGTCTTCTCCTCCGCGTCATCGGTGCCCATACCCTAGGTGGGGTTTGCGAAAGGGCCTACTCTGTGTGGAGTTTGCATCTTCTCCCCATGTCTCCTAGGGTAGTTAATACCCTCACAAAAACATGTAGTAATCCTGGTCGCTATACCGCCTCCCCCATGACAGCCGGGGCGCCTGATGGAGGAGAAGGGAACTGGTTGTTCCTTCCACGGTCTACGTCCTACCGGGGAAACTCCCCCCAGTCAGGTGATAAGAAGGTCTGTTGGCTCTCATGCATTGAAGGAGGCATGAGCTCGGCCCTAGGCTGGTGGGGGGATTGTAGTGCACAGGGTGAAAAAAAAGGGTTACAAAATCGTGGGATAAAATTTAAAAAAAAGTATGTTATGTAATAATAATCAAAACCAACAAAGATTCCAATTCAAAAATAGCAAAACAAAAATCTGGATTCCAAATTCAAAAAGTAGCAAAATTAGCAGATCTACAAGCTCAAAACGCGTTGCAGTGCGACGCGTTGTGAGCTTACATCTGCTACTTTTGGCAAAGAAATTTAAAGACTGAAAAAAAGACTGTATCAAGTATGTTCTTTACCAATTCTAGAGGGTTTAAGTGGTACTGGATATGCAGCTCGGCAACGGTGAATTGATCCCAGTGTAACGACGGAGGACAATTTCACTATAAATTTAAATCTCTGCGATACGATTATTGCGAGCGTTTTTCTTTTATCACGATAAACGATAATAACGATTATCGTCCCATCCCTACTTGACGACCTTGCAGGCTAAATGTAATTTAGATAGCATGTTATGTAGACAGATGCCAGGTTCATTTGTTGACCGGACCAGGCATCCTATAGTGTGAATAGTATCAATGTACAAATTATTGATTTCTTAATATTATACTGTTTAGACTGATGATAGGTTCTTGGTTTACCTATGATCCTATAGATTACTATTTCTATGCATTTGACGTATTACCTCATGTTTACCTTGCTTACTGTAAATCGCTCTGGATTAAGAGCGTCTGCTAAATGCCTAAATTGTAAATCGATATCTCTGATTTTGGATGAATGCCATTTTTTGGTGCCTTCTTGGAGTATAACACTCTGACTTTGTGTTTTGTCATATTGATTTGTTTGATATTATTATTGTTTTATATTCTCCTCTTCTTTTTTTGTCACCTTTTGGTATTGTGATATTGTCTGGTTGATGTATTGGTTGACACAAGCTTGTAGATCGGCTATTCCACGCAAGTATTCCCCACGGGAAACGTTATGCTGAAGTTTAAGTGGTTAAGTGTGTTTGTTTATATTGTATTAGTGTCTGTCAGTAGTGTCTGTTAGTGTCAGTGCTATACGTCTCAATTCTAATGAAGAACATCAATGTGTTTGTTGTCTTTTCAGGAAGAACATCAAAGCGTCTGCTATCTGTCAGTACTCCTTCTCGGACATCCAGAAGGCCTTCGAGGGAGCCTTCATGGAGGTCCAGGACAACAAGTGGAGGGAGTACACGGGGAAGGTTCCTGAACCAAGACCTGGCTCTGTAAGATCTGCCCTTCATCAGCTTTACATTGGATTGATTGATTGATTGATTGATTGATTGATTGACAACAATGCATAATACACATGACCATATCGTTGCTGTCGGGCAGAAACCTCTGAACCGCTTAAACCCCACATGGGTAACAGGAGTCCCTCAGGGCTCAATGCTAGTGTCTTTTCTGTTTTCTTTTATTGTGGGAAAAGCTTTCGCTGAAAATAGCAGACGGACAAGCTCACAACGTGTCACGTTGTGAGCTTGACGATCTGCTATTATCAGCGAGCTTGACGACCGGCTATCATACCAGTGTCAGTCTACCTTATGTGGATTATGCGGTCGACACGCACTGACATTTTTGCAACTTAATCCCATCTTTTGTGTGTGTGTTTTTCTAGCACTTTAACTTAACGTCCATAAGTATATCATATACAGTATACGTCTACTGCCATGCTCACGCACCTTTAGAACTTATCTCAGGTACCATGTGTAACTATGTAGATCATTTGTTGTTTGTTTGTTCTTGTTTGATGTCCTCTTTCTCTGTCTCCCTCTCCCTCTCCTTGTCTCTCTCTCTCTCTCTCTCGTTCTCTCTCTCTCTCTCTCCCTCTCCTGCTCCCGCTCTCGCTCTCTCTCTCTCGCTCTCTCGCTCTCTCTCTCTCTCTCTCTCTCTCTCTCTATCTCTCTCTCTCTCTCTCTCTCTCTCTCTCTCTCTCTCTCTCTCTCTCTCTCTCTCTCTCCACAGTGCATAACAGACGTCCACAGGTCACAGGGCATCAACTCGTCTCGTGACCTCCCGGACACGGTGCTGACCTTTGCCAGGAGACACCCGTTGATGGCGGGCCAGGTGCAGCCGGTGGGCGCCCGGCCTCTGCTGTTCAAGAGGAGCGTCAACTACGTGAAGATCGCCGTGCACAGGGTGCCGGCGGTGGACGGCAACGTGTACACCGTTCTGTTTCTGGGGACCGGTGAGTATGTGATGTATTGGTCTGGCCCGATATGCTGCTATACAGCAGTGTTGATTTTGTCGACTAAAACTATGACGAAAAATGTCTGTCGACCACCTTTTTTCACTGACGAAAACTAAATAAAAACTAAATAAAAACTAAGCTATGATGACTAAAACTAAGACTAAATATATTGACAATTTTGTCAGCAAATAAAAACTAGACTTAAATGTTGGGGAGGGACTAGTGGAGAATAGATCCAGTAGAACTAAAAGACAAGTCATTTTATGTTTGGTTGTGCTCTGAAAATAGCAGATCTACAAGCTTGTGAGCTTGTAGATTGGCTATTTTCAGCATGCAACCAAGTGTAAAATCAACCATTATGACACCATCAAGGCACCGCCAACATACAGTACATTTTAGTCGACTAAATCAACTGTAGATTTAGTCGACTATAATCTTATGATATTTAGTCGACTAAAACTAGACAAAAACTAAAACATTTCAGATGACTAAAATATCACTAAAACTAAATGGAACTTTTATGAAGACATCGCTATCGTCAATTATTCAACCGACGTTTCCAAAAGTTTATTTTTATTTTTTTTATCTACAAGCTTGATCCGATCTAGGAGTTTCTAACTCTTTGACTGACAGAGATGGAACATAATTTGTTACGCCACTGCCAGGCAGCGATTTTTGAGTGTCTTCACTAACCTTTCAAAAATCATAGAATATTTATCTCCAGTATGATCGATAGCATGATCACTTTAAAGCAGCACTATGTCACCTTTTAACAACTAAATAGCATTATGTCCCACAAAATTATAAAGTTACATTTTTATAAATGTATAGACAATGAGAGCTACTGACATGATGTGTGTGTGTGTGTGTGTGTGTGTGTGTGTGTGTGTGTGTGTGTGTCTGTGTCTGTGTGTGTGTGTGTGTGTGTGTGTGTGTGTGTGTGTGTGTGTGTGTGTGTGTGTGTGTGTGTGTGTGGTCCAGATGACGGCTGGCTGCACAGAGCGGTGGAGATCGATGGGGAGATGCACATCATAGAGGAGCTGCAGCTGTTTGACAAAGCTCAACCCATAGAGAGCATGGTCCTATCCCCGTCACTGGTAGGTTTATGGTGTTATAAAGATCAACCCATAGACAGCATGGGGGAGGGGGCGTGTCCAATGTAACATGCACTGATGTCAGACACAACATAAACCGTTTGCTAACACCAATTGTGCATGTGTCCCCTGGGGGCCCTGATACGCCCATATATGGGCGTATCATCAGTCGGATTGGCGGCGCAATGTGGGTATGAGGGACTCATAGCGGCCCCTTGGGCTCCAATTCCGTGAATTTTACAAATAGATGTATTAAGTCAGGGGTCTTCAACAGGGGGTCCGAGACCCCTAGGGGGTTTTACACTAACCACTTGAACCCTAGCATCCTTTTTCTGAGGAGAGCTTTAGCCAAAAATAGCAGATCTACAAGCTCACCACGCCTCACAGCGTGGTGAGTGTAGAGGGAAAAAAGAGCAGCAAAAGTTTATCTGAAACACAATTGTATACAATATAGAGGGGGTCCCTGATTCATCTCTCTCTCAGCTAGGGGGTCCTTGGCCTGAAAACGTTGAAGACCCCTGTATTAACACAATGAGTGCCATCAACGGTCCGGACCGTTTTTCATAATCCAAACGAGGAGTGCCGTAAACGGTCCGGACCGTTTTTGACCCAATTCTATTTTTATACGAGGGGCCCACGTGGGGCGCTCTAACGAAACTTTGGGATCATCCAAGGAGTTTCTGAGAAGGAGAGGCCGGATGTGGATCCATGTCAAAAATCCTTCCGGTCGGCCTTTCCAATGTTATCTCCTTGACTTAAAGCTTAATATCTCCATTTGTTTTTAACGCGGTGGAAGCGAGCCGTTTTCGATCGGCGATCACTCTGCAATGGAGGATCGCGTTGGAAATATTATTGTTCCAGGCATTAGTCGGGACCCTCCGCCGTCTCGCACGCACGCTTGTTTACATGCACTTCCGCGTCGGGGCTTCTACAGCACGAAACATATCAACGTAAGTGGATGGAAGAAATGCAGGCACTGAACGTATAATATTTGAATAAACCTCTGGCACCCGATGTATTAAAGTTGTATTATGAATCATGTTGTGTTTGTTTGTGACAGCACAGTGTGTTATGGATCATGTTGTCTTGTTGTTTGTGACAGCACAGTGTGTTATGAATCATGTTGTGTTTGTTTGTGACAGCACAGTGTGTACGTGGGCTCCTACTCGGGCGTGGTCCGGGTCCCCATGTCGGCATGCCAGCGCTACATCTCCTGCTACGACTGTATCTTCTCCCGGGACCCTTACTGCGTGTGGGACGGCAGGCTGTGTGTGGAGATGTCCTCACGCCCAAGGAGGTGAGGAGGGAGGCGGTGGTGGAAAAATAACTAAACGTTTGTACTAATACTTGTAATGTAGAAATTACTTGAGTACAAAAGTATTGGTATCAAAATGTACTTAAAGTACCAAAAGTAGAAAGTACTCATTATGCAGAATGTTCCATTTCACAAGTTTTCAAATGTATAAAATGTATTTTGAAAAATGAAAATCTTTTGAAGATAGCAGATCTACAAGCTCACAATGCGTTGCACGCACGTACGCATGCAGGCACGCACGCACGCACGCACGCACACCTGCTAAACACCTGTCAAAAGACAATTAATGAGCTGAGAAATGTTGCTGGTTTTATTTATTTTTTAGAAAGGAGGTGTTATTGATGTATTTGTGTGTGTCAGTAACTATGCTGTCTGTGATATTAATGTATGTTCACTGCAGAAACAATCTGATCCAGGACATGCTAAGAGGTAGCAGAGGCTGTAGGAACAGCACGGGGAACGGTACGGTAACACACGCACACGCACACATTTGAAATATTTATTTATGTCCACATAATAAGAAGTACAGGATGTACAAGGTTCAACTTCAAGGTTCAAGGTTCAAGGTTTGATTGATTGATTGAAATTTTTATTAGGCAAAAAGAATGTAAAACAACACAGTTACATTTATAATACTTTTGTCTAAAAGGTCCGGCCAAAAAAGTCCTTGCGGGCTTGTTTCCATTGGGGTCCTTGAATTAATTTCATTGACATATATAGTAGCAACCAAACAGTTCAATAATCAACATGAGAATACAGAGGGGGAAAAAAATACCATTATGAACAAAAAAATATATATACAAAAAAAAAAAAAAACAACAACATTAGAAAATAAAATAAAAAGTATGTACAAAAAAAGGGGGAGGGGGGGGGTCGTCTGTCTACAGGGAAACTGGTACTAGCTCCTCTTTAGGCCTCCAGAAAGATGAGTTTTTAGGGCTGTTTTGAATGAGCCCAGCGAACTGCATTTTTTGAGGGATGGGGTTAGACTATTCCATTCCTTGGTGGCAGTGCTATAGAAGGAGAATTTGCCCATGTTTGTTTTATGGGTGGGTGTTACCAGATTATTGTTTACGCTCCCTCTAGTTTTGTGACTGTGGGTGTCACTAACCTTTTCGAGGTACTTATACAGATATGCGGGTATAGGGGGCATTTCGGGCAGATCTGCATTTACAATTTTGAAGACCAGTCCCATTTTTAGTTGTATAACCCTGTCTTCCACCCTGAGCCAGCCTAGGCTGGCAAAGTGAGTGGGAGAGAGGTGGGTCATGGGCCCCAGTCCGAGAAGTAGTCGAATCAGTTTGTTTTGGGAGGTTTGAAGCTTAGTCTTCAGTGACACTGAGGTGTTGGAGTACCAAGAGGAGCTAGCATAGTCAAAAAGGGGCTGAATCAGGGCCCCCGAGAGGGTCCTGAGTGCCTGAGGGTTGACAAAGGAGGAAACACTGCCCATAAATCTGGTTCTCTGGTTTACTCCTTTGAACACCTTTGTTGCCATGCTTTCACCTGACAGGTGTTTGTCAAGAATACATCCCAAATAGGTAATCTCTTCTTTGCTAGTGATGATTGTGTCATCGACTTTGACCTTGAAGTCATTTACCTTCATTTTACTGAGGGAATGTTTGGTCCCAAATAGGATGGATTCGGTTTTCCCAAGGTGTAGTGACAGTTTGTTATCGGTAAGCCAGGTACGGATTTTTGAGAGTTCAGAGCTGAGAGCTTCCTCGACTTGCAACTTGTCCTCTCCCGAAATCAGGAGTGCCGAGTCATCAGCGAACAGGAACAGTTTGCAGTTACAGGCAGCATTCATGTCGTTAATGTATAGAAGAAACAGTAACGGCCCTAGAATGCTGCCTTGAGGAACCCCGCAGCTCACCGGGAGGGATGAGGACATGGTTCCGTTGATGTCAACCACTTGTTCTCTACCCTCCAAGTAAGATCTCATCCAATTTAGTGATGTGCAATCAAAACCAATCGCCCTCAGCTTAGGTTCAACTTTATTGTCAACAATACCATTTACAAGTAAAAGGCACGTGAAATTAATTGTGCGCTAAAAACCAACACAGCAGCTACAGTCTCAGTAATCCACATTTAGACTCAATGTCAAGTTATGTTATAACTAAGCTGCTTAATAAAAACATGTATAAGATCGAAACTACCTAAGTGCAAAAAGCTCATGTGCAAACTGCATGTCATATATCTAATACATTAGCCACAGACATATGGCCATATAGTCCGGGCCATGTAGTGTTCAGTGTGTGTTCAGAAGTCTTATGGTGGCCAAGAAGAAAGTGCTCCATAGTCTTTGTGTGTGGCTAGCAAGGCTGAGGTACCGCTTGCCTGGCCACGGCCGCAGTGCTGGCCTGAACAGGCTGTGGCTGGGATGGTGGACGTCCCCAATAATCCGGACATAACAAAGGACATAAACACTGCCAGTGCAGTCAGATAAAGGGAAAACAGCCAGTTACAAAGTGCATGTAAAGCAGAGCATTGTTACATACAAAACAAAAGATAGCATACTTGTCGAACACAGCAGACAACAATCATGGGTAAAGGAAACAACGCCTCCCCCAAATTGAGCGGCTTCCTATAATAGCTGATATTGAGCAGTACGTTGCTAATTGTTTAGCCCTCCTTTTGGAGAGGCTGGCTATTTGCAGGCCCCTCACAACCAACTTGTGCATGTGCCCTAGGCTACCAAATATAAAAAACAAAAGTTTACATCTGTAGCCTAGCTGAGAGTAGTCTGCTCTAGCTGATGATATTTTAGCACTTTGGTTAGGAAGGCTTCCTCTAAGCTGTGTGAATCAAAAGTACAGCCGACCTCGAGAATGAACACCTCCCTATGGTTTTCATGAACAACAATGACATCAGGGGTGTTAGCTGAAATGTTAGAGAACACAGAATCATCGTTACACAGGTTAAACATGCTCGGCTTCACAGTAGAATGCTTATACAGCATGATGGAGGACCTGAAAATAGAAGTGATATCTTTAGATAATCCACTATTCTGTCATGCCTACTTATGTAGAGTCCCCTGTATACATGGCACCCATTTAAGTTGTGGGACATGGTTCCAGCTATTTGTTCATGACCATGATGTATACAGTGAGGAGCATGGTTGCCTGGAAACCAGATGGAGAGGTTAAGTTTAGATGGTAAAACCTGCAACCTCGCTTTCAGAGTAAAGACAACAATGCATTCGTCTAAAGCAACATTTTTGAACACGGAGTGAGAGACAGAATGGTCCGCAGCAGGGAGACATGCAGCATTCCCTTGCAACCTCAGTTCAGTCCAAAAACCAGGCACATTGTCCAAACAGTTTTCCACAAAATCATCCTGCACATCACTACATTAACGACAGTAGTTACGACGGGTGTGTTTAAAGGTTTCATGACGTTCAGTTTTACCACACATTAAAAGTCTTTGTCATGGTCCTTCAAACGTGTATAGAAAGTTTTAACCAAAAATTCCACTCCATTGATCCATGGCAGGTGTTTTTCTCTCACATTTTTAAAGCCTTTTCAACTGCAATTAAAAAATAAATCTTTGCCTGCGGGTGTCGCTGGTGAGGGATTTTGCCTGTCAATCATTGCCTCTGCTCCGCCCCCCCAAAGGAAAGGATAGGGGAGGGGAGGGGCGAGGAGGAGAGTGGGCAGGATTAATCGACAGTGACCTCACTGTCAAAGGGCCAAGCTCAGATTACTTTTCAGCCTAATTATTCAGAAAACCCCAGACCACAGAAAATCCACTGAATGTTCAAAGTTCAGATTTTTTTGGGTGTAATTGAGGTCATAAAACCCCCCAAAAAACATAAAAAATAAAAAAAGTGAAAATGAATTTCATAGAACCTTTAAGTTGCTATAAAAACAACATTAGCGTGTCACCGGTGCTTCATCTCCGTGTTCACACCACCTACTCCCAGCATGCAAGATCGATCCATCGATGCATCCGTCCGTCCACACTTGAGCAATTTGTAGGGGATGAAAAACGTTGACATCACCCTTAACACATTGCCTGCCAGATTTTTAGCTGTTGTCTGCCAGGGTTTTGCCATGATTTTGGTACCTGTTCGCGTAGCCACAGATTTTTTTCCTCCAGTATGATTGATCCCCAGATGGTTTCTAATCACAGATGAGATTCAGGTGTGGTTTCACAAATGTCAACGAGGTCATTTTGACCTCGTTGACATGTGTTGTTTGATGTTTCAATATAGCTCAAAACCAGTAGTTTTAAACCAAAAAACAAAGTGAATTGTTTGTCCGTTTGAATTTTAACATTGAAGTGAATGGAGCAGCAAATCTTCGAACATTTTTAGCTCCTAATCTGTTCGTAATTCGACAAGGGTTGAAATTATAAAAAAAAAATATAATTTTTTTTTCCTTTTTTTCCATGACGTATATATACGTCTTTGGCGGACAACAGCTGATAATTAAAAGACGTATATATACGTCATTGGCAGCCATTGTGTTAAGATGTGTTCTGTCAACTTGCCTCTTTTATCGTCCGAAGTTTGAGTGAAACAAAAGAATTGGCTCGCAACTCACTTTCAGAAAGCTCCAACTTTATTTACAGCAGCAACGCAGAACGACGTTTTGACCAGTGTTGCCAGATTTTGCGAGAGAAACAAGCAACCAGCTCTATTATATACTCTCTCTCTCTCTATATATATGATATATATATATATATACTCTCTCTCTCTCTCTCTCATAGTGCTGAGTCGTAGGCGCTCTGTCATGGCGGGGGACGACGTGCTCCTGCAGTGTGAGCTGCGCTCCAACCTGGCCACGCCCCGCTGGATGCTGAACGGACGGGAGCTCCAGGGCTACAGCCTCACCTCCGGGTATCGGATCGGCACCGACGGCCTCCTCATCCTGGGCGCCCGGCCCCAGCAGGCGGGGACGTACCGGTGCTTCGCCGTGGAGAACGCCGTCTGGGTGCCCGTCCGCCTCTACACGGTCAAGGTCAGTGGTGGAAAGCACTTGCGCAGGAAACCCGGTTCAAATCCGGGGTAGAAGAGGAAAGTAAACTTTTTAACCATTTGAAAGAACGCATTGATGCGTTCTTTGATAGAACGCATTGATGCGTTCTTTGAAAGAACGCATTGATGTGTTCTTTGAAAGAACGCATTGATGCGTTCTTTCAAATCCATCACTTGATGGCCAAGATCGCATTGATGCGTTCTTTCCAAAAAAACATTATTGAAAATTCCTCAAGGGGCGACCTAACACAGCTTTGGAATGATCGATCGTCACTCAGAGAAGAAGCAGTCGGATGTGACATCCTTCCAAAAAAACAGGAAGCCATCCGCTTTGGGATTTTCAGAAAAACAGCTGTAACTCAGTTTCTTTTTTTTGCATTGAAAACCACCAGTTTTCAGCGGGCCAAAGCCCCAAAATGGCGGATTGCGGTTGGAATGGTGTCGTTCCTATGGCTACACAGATCCCTCCGCTAACCCATGACTATTTTGTTTGTGTTTTTGGGACAAAATGTCGCTTCCACGGCGTTTCAAATATCATCGGATTGAGGTAATTACGCTGGCAAGGGGATAGAAAACTATGTTTAATATCTTGGCAATCAATGTGTTAAAAAAAGAAAACAAAAAAATTACAAAACTTTACAAATTTGTGTACGTTTACATTTGGTACTCTATACATTTTGATGCCTTCGTCACAACGTAAGGCCTTTTACATGTAACAGAGTATTTCTGCGTTGCGGTATTGCTATACTTTTACATACATAACGTCTCTGTCGGGTGGAAACCTCATACTGTATGTCCAAAACCGTTACTTTTCAGTATTCAAATTCCAAAATGGAAAAAGTAGCAGATCTACAAGCTCGAAACGCGCAGCGTTTTTTGGCTTGCGGATCTGCTACTTTTGTATAACGCAGTAGTATGATCAAGTAGGCCGCTAATTTACGAAAAAACACATAAAAAGTTAGAATATGGAGATAAGAGGTTTCTGCCGGACAGCAACGATAAATAACAAGACTGACATCTTAATGTCATTTACAGGGTGGCTACCAATATAAAGAAAATGTGTGTGCGCGTGCGTGCGTGCAATCTGACACCACAGTGCTCTGCCGTGTGTCCAGATCCCATAGTCTGAAAGGATGGCCAGTCCTCAATGAGGAAAAAAGTGTGGAGAAGTGACGACTATAGGTACAGGTCTGTTTAATAGACAGGCTGTTCTTTTCAAGCCACCCTGTTAACCCATTCAATCCGGGTAACGCATCTGTGTAATTTTAAGATTTGTTTGGCTATTCATAAATAGCAGATCTACAAGCTCACATGAGCTTGTAGATCTGCAATTTCTTTTAAATCGTGAAAATGTGTGCAAATCTTTGAATACACTGTATATATTTTTAAGTGAACACTTGTAACTCAAATCTTTTCTTCTAGGGGATTCTACAAATGCCTTCTAATTCGTTTTCTTTTCAAAAGTGGTTCTCAAACTTTTTCATGTCAAGGACCACCCAAAATGATTTGTATTTGGCAGCGGACCCCCATCTCAAAATATGTCATTCCGGGGACCCCCCCAGAAGATTTTAGTTACAAATGTTCGCTTTAAAAACAATAATATATATATATATATATATATATATATATATATATATTCAGAGATTTGCACAAATGTTCACGATTTTTCAAAAATAGCAGATCTACAAGCTCATGCACTCTGTGCCGCGCTATGAGCTTGTATATCTGCTATTTTTGAATAGCCCAAAGAAATCTTAACATTGAATGGGTTAAAACACGTCTGTGTGCTTCTTCCACCAACATGGTCCAGGTGCACACGGATCCCTCCTTCCCCGTGGAGCCCACCGTCACGGCCGAGGCTCCTCCCACTCTTCCCACCACCTCCTCCTCCTTGCCTGCCGTCTCCTCCTCCGTGGACGGCCCTCCCACCGGGCGGCCCCCGCCCCTGCCCTCGCCGCCCGGCCCCATGCTGCCCCCCGGGGGTCCGGAGCTGCGCTCCTACAGGCACATGGAGGCCATGTACATCTCTCTGGTGGCGGTGCTGGGCGGTCTGTGTCTGGTGCTGACCGTGGTGCTGCTCTACGTCACCTTCTGCACCAGCAGGGGGCCCCCCATCCTGCGGCCCCCCAAGTTCTCCCAGCAGGGCCTGCAGGTCAGTGTTGATTTTGACAGCAAATTTTTATTCAGTTTTAGTCATAGTCTTTTGAATAAAATTCCATTTAGTTTCAGTCAAGACAAGGACGGGCATATATGGGCATACAACGGACACAGGTAGACAGACAGATACAGAGATCCCCATATATGGGCACAAAAGGGACACAGACAGACAGGGTACAATGGGTACTTTGACAAAGCCCCAGACGCTATGACTCGGTCGGATCGGTCGGATCGGCGGTGCAACGTACTGTAGGTGTGAGGGTCTGAAGCTCTAGTCTAGTATATTCAAATTGGCTTAAAGGGATAGTTCACCCCCAAAATGACTTTTTTGAGTGGTGCCAACCACTCCTATATCTGGCTTTGTCCGTATGTATGTATGTATGTATGTCTGTATGTATGTCTGTCCACAAACATTGATGACAACATCAATCTATACAATACGGGGCTCATCAAAGGCACCACTCTCTTCACACAGGGTGTGATTTTTTCCTATCGATTAGTCAATCAATCAATAATTTGATGACCGACAGCGGTTCAGATAGGAGACACAAATAGTCTCCTTTGTGTCTCCTACCGGAACCGCTGCCTACCGGTCCGCTGGTCACCAAATTATTGGCTTAGGAATGCAAAAAAAAAAAAAAAATGTCTATCCCTTTAAGGGACCGGCTGGTCGGCGGAACACGTCGTCACACTCACGTCACTCTGACTCAGTCATAACGATATAAGGCGTAGGAGCAGCTACTTCCAAATATGCAGACGGACACTAACGTGCAGACAGACAATAACGTGCGTGTGGGTGAGGTGCTGCAGGTTTCGAAGCGCAAAGGAAGATGCAGAACCAGAATCACAAAGGAGCCCATTGACTAGGCAAAAGGTTTGCAATTTTCCATCCTGCTCAAGAAGACGAATACCACTAAAAGCTGTGATGACACCACGAGGATCCCTAACCACCAGTCTAACCACAATGCTAGGAGCCTCTTTGGGAGGGCTCGTATTATGGCGGGTGTTTCAGACGCAGAGAAAGAAGCTGCCTCCCGCTCAGGAAGTAGCTCGACTTGTGTCATGCCCCGTCAAAGAGTATTATTTTGTGGAGCGTCAGTCTGCACAAATAGCAGTTCAACCTGTGTCTCCATCAAGTCCTATCAAAAAAGAAGTTAAGGCCTTGGAGTGTCAGCCTACGCAAACACTACGTTGCGTTTCAAAGGAGATTGAAGCTGTTCATTGTCAAACTGCGACTGCACAACTGTCCCCTTCTTTTCGACTGCCGTCTCCTGAGCAGCTGCTGCGGGTGAAGCCAGTGGTGGTGAGCTCTGAAGAACAGTGGGAACGGCTGTGGCCCTCGCTGCAACATGAACTGTCACACTTCCCAGTCCTCGGCCTTGACTGTGAATGGGTTTCAGTAAATGACAGAATCTCTGAAGTCTCCCTGCTGCAGATTGCGACCTACTCTGGGCTTTGTGCACTGGTATGGCTGGTGTGCTTTCGTGGTGGCCAGCGGTCCTTCCCACTCAGCCTGATTGAAGTGCTCCGCGACCCCCATATCCTGAAGGTTGGCGTGGGCTGCTACGAAGACGGGAAGCGTCTGACCCTGGACCACGGCATGTCTTTGGGGTGCACGGTCGACCTGCGCTACCTTGCCTTGAGACTGAGGCAAGTTACATGGAACAATGGCCTCAGTCTGCAGTCGCTGGCTGCGGACGTGTTGAACGTGTCTCTGGACAAATCCCTGAAGTTGCGATGCAGTGACTGGGAGGCTGACCAGCTGACCCCGGAGCAGATGGCATATGCAGCCAGAGATGCCCAGGTCTCCATCGCCCTGTTCTTCCATCTCCTGGGCCTTGATCCTGAAGCCAGCTCCCCAACAACTACAGGGAGAACCTACTCTGAGCTGGCTGCCCGCCTCCAGGGCCTGATGGACGTGCCCTTCAGACACCGGATGCTTTTAGACGGAGAGGAGACAATCGCAGATGGAGAGAGGAGACGGAGACTCCGAAAAACTACAAGTGATAGCCCAGAGTCTGGAGATCGGCAAGTCCCAGACCCTCGTAAAAACAATAAGGGAAAGCCACGGGGTGTAGCCTATTCTTCCAGGAAATCTCCTCTGTATGACAATGGCACCTGCTTCCTTCATGCCCCAGACGGCCAGCCCCTGTGTACCTGTGATGAAAAGAAAGCCACGTGGTACCTGTCCCAAGGAAAAGGAGAGCTTCAGAGTGAAGACCCTTTCATAGTACGGTTGCTATTGGAACCCTCAGGACGTCCTGATTCTCATCCTACTCCTTTAATTGAAATGCCCTCCAAAGTACGTCCGGGGTTGATCAGCACACGATCACTCCACTTGCCTCCAAACTTGCCACTGACTATTGTTCAGAGCTCTGGCTATTATTTAGGCTTCTTTCCCCACCTAAATCAGTGATCAGACCCTCAAAATAATTAATAATGATATAAATAATAATTATTATTCATTTAGATTATATTATAAATTGTATTATCCTGCTACTCTAATTGACCGATTGATTGGCAGGGCTTCGCATAACGTTTATGCTGGACTTCGCATGACGTGTGTGCAGAGTCCTTGGCACTCAATGTGTTAAAATATCAATAATCGATTATTTTCGATAATCAATTAAATCATGGGTCTTCAACGTTTTCAGGCCAAGGACCCCCTAGCTGAGAGAGAGATGAAGCAGGGACCCCCTCTATATCGTATAAAATTGTGTTTCAGATTCAACATTTTTTGTTTACGTGGTCTGCTCTTTTTTCCCTCTACACCTATAGCCTCTTTGCCAAAAATAGCCGATCTACAAGCTCACAACGCCTCGCAGCGCGAGGCGTTGTGAGCTTGTAGATCTGCTATTTTTGGCTAAAGTTCTCCTCAGAAAAAGGGATGCTAGGGTTCAAGTGGTTAAGGAAAAAAAAAAAATCATATCACACAATGATTTGGTGGACCCCCTGTAGTAACTCTGAGGACCCCCTAGGGGTCCCGGACCCCCTGTTGAAGACCCCTGAATTAAATCAATGAATTCAATGAGTTGTTGTACCCTTACTGTACGTGCAGGTGCTGGGCGGTCTGGACAGTAAGAGCAGCTCTCTGTTTGAGCTGAAGACCATCTCCAGCCACTGCAACGGGCGCCAGAGCCGCCGCAGCCTGTCCCGCTCCATGTCCCGGTCCCGCTCCACGTCCGTCCCCAACCTGGAGGACCTGGGCGACGGCTTCCTGCAGATGGTCCTCGCCGGCGGGGACGACGACCTGCTGTCCCCCAGCAGGACGCCGCCCCCCGCCCCCCCGCTGCCCGTCGTGATACCGCCCCCGCCGCTCGACGCGGAGTTCGCCAACGGGTACGTATTGGCCTCTCTCTCTCTCTCTCTCTCTCTCTCGATTGTATACATCAGTGGTTCTTAGGCATGTAACAATTTATCGTAAATCGATTAACCCGTTAAGACCTGAAGCCGATTCTACAAATGTCTTCTAAATTCCCAACAGTTTTCTGAAAATACGTACGTTTCTATATCAGTGGTTCTCAAACTTTTTCATGTCAAGGACCCCCGAAATGATATGTATTTGGCCGCCGACCCCCATCTCAAAATATTTTGTTCCAGGGACCCCCAAGAAGCAAAGATATGAGTTAAAAATGTTCACTTTAAAACAATATATATTCAAAGATTTGCACACATTTTCACGATTTTTCAAAAATAGCAGATCTACAAGCTCGTATGAGCTTGTAGATCTGCTATTTTTGAATAGCCAAAGTGTATGACACAATGACAATGACTGTGACCCATGATGTGATTTATTTTTTCTTTTTTTTTGGTGGGGGAGGTATTTATTCTCTGTTACATTGTTGATGTCTTTCTTTGTTGTGCTGTTTAGGCTGCTCATTATTTTTGTTTGGGGGGGGGGACTGCATGTTGTCTTTTGGTTTGTGTAAAGGAAAGGGGGGAAAAAAGGGGTGACTTCACATGCAATGACTTTAGCCATATGCTATGCTATATTATTGTCCCCTATAAAAAAATATTTAAAAAAAGAAATCTTTAAAGGTAGAGTAAGTGATATTTTTCGGTTAAAATGAAAACAAAACAGTTAAAAGGTTAAAAGCGCTATACTGTATTCTGATAGTTATCATTGCTGGTATAGAGTGTTTGTTCAGTAACAACCGGTCTCCCCGTCTCTCAATCTTAATAAACAGAAAACACATTTTCAGGTGGGTGACCAAATTTTAGCCAATCAGGAGAGAGTACATGGAGACTCCTGTTACTGAACACTCCGTAGCAATGAGTACTATCAGAATATACAGTAGAGCTATCTAACACAAAGGAAATCCCTTACTCCTACGCCGTTAATTGCAATTAATCGTCGTCTTAACATTCCGTGTCGTTGACAGGCCCACCAGCGGTCTGTCGTCGACGCTGCCCGCCGTGCTGAGGAAGATGAACGGCAACAGCTACGTGCTGCTGACGCAGGCGGACGGCGAGGGGGGGGAGGGCACGTCGCCGCTCTACCACTCCTTCACCGAGGAGCTCAACCGCATCCTGGAGAAGAGGAAGCACACGCAGCTGGACCCTCAGCCTGACGAGAGCTCCATCTAGTCCCCCACCCCCAGCCCCCACACACCCCCCTGCTTCCCATTTCTCCCAGTTTATGTATTTATATTTATTTAACCCACTCTCCCTCCCTCCCCCCCATGATGACTACTGACCCCTAGTGGTGGGGAGGACTAGGCCGTATGCACCGCTGCTGTCATGTTTTAAATGAGAGCAGCTGTGAGTCACAACGTCTAACCCTATAACCGTAACACGTTGCAGCCGTTCTGTGACTCCCATGACTATAACAGTGTTATAACGTCCTTTTTCACTTGACAAAACGGACAAAGAAATATCACAGAAAACAAACATCGCCAAATGACTGGACTCCCAACTTCTACTCCTTAACATTTTAGACTCTTTAAGAGTCCCGTCCCGTTCCCCTCCCGTTCTCCTAAAGGACAAAAGCAGTAACCGTCCTACCTCAGTGTTTTAGCCCAAAATGAGGAGAAGAAGACGTTGGACCGGATGGGTCAGAGAAGTCTCGCAAGGGTGCAATATGTGGGACAGGGCCTGGAGACTGAAGTCGGCCCTACAGTATATGAGCAACGAGAATCTGGGTAGAGATCCTATATTTAGAGACTCTACAGAGTTTCACACAGATGCACTCAAAGTGTTGTTGTTGGTGCCAAACACCTCGATGTTAACAGCTCCTCCAAGAGCCGCGTTTCTGTAAAAAAACACTGCATAAGTGCCACAGATGGCTGGCTGGGGTACATCGTTGCATTTCTGACGTCTAATCGAAGCCGCCGCCCCCTCCCTTTGTCCTCGTGTAAATAGCAATAATAACAAACATCGACACTTTGCAGCTGTCGGTGGCGCCGCGCCCGTTGCTATTGGAATATAATTGTTGCAAAATCACAAAATGGATTCTTCTTCGCTCCAGCCAGTGTTCTGTTGTTAGCGGCTGGCTGAGTGGCAGAGGGAAAAGACAAGACGCGTTGAGGAGGCAGAGGCCCGACTCCATCAGCCTGGCATGGCCAGACTGATATCACTGCGTAGATCAAGGGTCTTCAACAGGGGGTCCGGGACCCCTAGGGGGTCCTCAGGGCTACCATAGGGTTTCTGCCAAATCTTTGTGTGATAGGATTTTGTTTTTTTTACATTAACCACTTGAACCCTAGAATTCCTTTTCTGAGGGAAACATTAGCCGAAAATAGCAGATCTACAAGCTCTCAACACCTCGCGCTGCGAGGCGTTGAGAGCTTGTAGATCGGCTATTTTTGGCAAAGAGGCTATAGGTGTAGAGGCGAAAAAGAGCAGACTAAGTAAAGAAAAAACTTCAATCTGAAACACAACTTTATACAATATAGAGTAGGGGGTCCCTGTTTCATCTCTCTCTCAGCTAGGGGGTCCTTGGCCTGAAAACGTTGAAGACCCCTGGCGTAGATATTAGTCTGCAATCTCTGTGTGGAACCTGTATTTCCAAGGGGCGAATTCAAAAAATTGCCTCTGGCGATAAACCCGCCACCATATTTGCATACTGGGCCCTGATTGGGTCACTCACTACTTCGGAGGGAGTGAAATCCAATCCCAACTGAGCGGTGCCAGACCAAATCTGCCCGAGGGCGATTATTGCGATGGCAGATTGGTCTGGTTTCCAGGCTATGACTCCAGAGCCCACTGACTCCATAAACCCAACGACTCCAGGGAGTTCGATTGACTACCATTGGCGGAGACCACAGAGGGTGTGGCCGCGGGGATCGATTGGCTGCTATCGGATCCACTGGACAGACTGGACAGTGCAGGAGGTAAGTGGCAGGTTGGGAATACAGAACACCTCCTCGCACAGATGGAACCAAATGGACCCCCGTTGGGGTCCATTTGGTTCCATACACTCTCAGAGTTAAATGAACACTCAGGACTTACCTTGTTGATGACTCTTTCATTAAAAAAAAATCACACCCAGTGTGAAGTGAGCAGTGTGGTCATCACAGTGATGGAAGTGCATAGTCCTATTTATAGGTTATTAATTTCCTCATGTGTCTCGCTAGCCAATCACAGTGCTGAATAGAGTCAGCCAATAGAGTCAGCCAATCACAGTACAGCTAGGGGTGTACTAATGTAGAGGGCTGTGCTATTATGAGCCAATCACAGTACAGCGAAGGGTGTACTAATGAGGTGTCCCAACCCCACTTATAGGAGCGGCTACACCGCTCAAAAACATGATGTCTGTCAGACTGAAAACGAGCCATGTTTTAATACAAACTGCAGGCTTTCTGTGACTGGAAAATTAGCACGCTATAAGGGAAGCCATTGTTTGTACGTTAATACAAATCCAAATCGGGAAAAAATAATCTGCCTAACGATGATGTCACTGTTAGGGGGATTTCTGACGTGTCCACAGCTCTCCTCAGTGACACAGACTTAGTAGATTTTTTTTTAATCATGAGCATCAGTGAGGACCAATTATATGAAGACAGGTTGAAAATGGGTGAAGTCGTCATTCAATTCAATGTTAGATGTTAGTAATTGGCTTACATTGTAATTGGTGGTTGTAATGTAAGCCGTTTAAGAAGTCTCGCCATCAAAAACGATGTATTTTTACTAAATTTGACCACAAAAAAAAAACATTATCTCAAAAATATGAAAGATCAAGGGCAGACTTTATTGATTCAGTAAACAGGTGTCAGTGACAAGCTGGTTACAGAGGACATTGACACTGGGAAAACATGAAAAACAAACACATTGCGTCCGGTGTGGGCAGCCGTGTTTAGCTGACTTGTCTGAGACAACAAGCAGTGGTGGAAAAAGTACTCAAATGTTTTACTGAAGTAAAAAAGGTATCAATACTGCAATGTAGACATACTCTGTTACAAGAAAAAGTCTGGAATTCAAAAATGTACTTGAGTGAAAGTATAAAAGTATTGGCATCAAAATGTACTTGAAGTAGCAAAAGGTACTTACAAAATGTCTCATTTAAAGTTTTCAAATGCATCCAAATCTTTTGAAAATAGCCGATCTACAACCTCACAATGTGTCACATCGTGACACATTGTGAGGTTGTAGATCGGCTATTTTCAAAAGGCCGAAATGGTTACTGAAGTGGTTACTCTACTGAAGTGGAGTAGAAGTGGAGTAGAACAGAACATTGGAAATACTCCATTAAAGTAAAAAATACCTCAAAATTGTACGGAAGTACAATACTAGAGTAAATGTACAGATGTGCCATTTCAAAACTTCAAATGTCCTGCCATCGGCAAGACAGTACATTTTCAGGGGATTCCCAGGGCAATAAGAGGGACAAAGAAGGGCATTTAAAATGCTGAATTATTTTGATGATCACTGTTTTTATGATGCTAATTAATTTGAGCAACTGGTCAAGGACCTCTTCAAATCACCTTTCGCCTCATAATGAGTCTGACACCTTCTTCAACACACATTCTTTTGTTTTCATGTATATGGATGTCTGTTGAAGGGAAAAACGGGGGTGTGTAGTGACAACTTCTTTTCAGGGGCAAAACAGTGCATTTTTAAGGGCAGAACAGGGAGGAAAAAATGCATTTTCAGGGCACTTTCAGGGAAAGAACAGTAACGTGTGAAGTTTTGAAGTGGCACATCTGTACTTAGTTACTTCACACCGCTACTGACGTCAGTGCAACGCTGAGACAACAAGGCAGACCCTGGGGGCATTCTCTACAGCCTCGACAAGGCACGCACCGAACTATAATTGAAACAACAATGTGTACAGCATTACAACAGCATTACAACAAGAAGACACACACTGTAGCATAATTATCTCAGGAGCAGTTAGTGGACCTGACCAGTCATCCCAGACATTTTAAATACCAGGACTTTTACTTGTAACAGTCTGAGTATTTCTACTTTGTGGTATTGCTACTTGTACTCTTCCACCACTGACTGCACAGACCAAAAAAAAAAAACCTTGTTCTGTCTGCCTTCACGGCAGGTGGTCTCTAGGACTCCAGCCAAGCACTGCTGTTCCCATCAGGGTTAAATAAAGATCTTTGTAGTGTTATTCAGGGTTAAATAAAGATCTCTAAAGTGTCATTCAGGTAGGCAGCAGTTTGCACTGTGGGGGTTTGTGTGTGTGTGTGCCTGTGTGTGTCTGTGTTCGGTGTCTGTGTTCGGTGTGTGTGTGTGTGTGTGTGTGTGTGTGTGTGTGTGTGTGTGTGTGTGTGTGTGTGTGTGTGTGTGTGTGTGTGCACTTGCTGGCCTCGCTTGCTGGCCTCCTGGTCTGTGCTGTAACAGACTAAGTGGTCTGTGCTGTAACAGACTAAGTGGTCTGTGCTGTAACAGACTAAGTGGTCTGTGCTGTAACAGACTAAGTGGTCTGTGCTGTAACAGACTAAGTGGTCTGGGCTGCAGCGTGTGGAGGCACATGGACCACACTCTGACCTGTGTGTTCCTGCTTCAAACCTCATATGTTCAAAACTGTTACTGTTACAGCTTGAATCCTGAAAAGTAGCAGTTTTGGACATATGAGGTTTCAACCCGACAGACCATCTTTTTTGCCCCAGAACAGCCGATCCACTGAGCTTGTAGATCGGCTATTTTCGCCAAATGTTCTCTATGTGGTTAAGCAGAGTGCAGCGAGTATTCAACCCACACGGGTGACAGGTGTTGCTTAGCACCAGCACTCACTCTCTCTCTTTCTCTCTCTCTCTCTCTTTCTCCATCTCGCTCCATCATTATCACCCTCCCCCCATCAAGCCCCCCCCGATCGTTCACTCTCTCTCATCCGCCTCTTCATCTTTTTCACCTACAGTACCTGCTCTCTCTCTCTCTCTCTCTGTGTGTGTCTCTCTCTCTCTCTCTCTCTCTCTCTCTCTCTCTCTCTCTCTCTCTCTCTCTCTCTCTCTCTCTCTCTGTGTCTCTCTCTCTCTCTCTCTCTCTCTCTCTCTCTCTCTCTCTCTCTCTCTCTCTCTCTCTCTCTCTCTCTCTCTCTCTCTCCCTCCCTCCATCACTGAAGTCATCCATCTTCTCCCATGCACTCTGCTCTCTCTGTGTCATTATGTCTCATTCATCTCTACACCACAGCATCATCTACCGCAGGGATTATCACACCTTTTTCTTTTTTGTACCAGGGGGGGAGGGGTGACCTGACACTTGATTCAAAGTTGAATAAAACATATTTAAAAAATAAAGCCCTGTCAGATGACTAAAATATGACTAAAACTAAATGAAATTTTATTCAAAAGACTATGACTAAAACTAAATCAAAATTTGCTGTCAAAATTAGGTGTTTGGTGAAGTACAGTGTCAATTACTGTCTCTTTTGACCTTGTGTTACTGGTGAAGGCCTCTCAGGGACATATATATTTTAAAGCAAACATTTGTAACTCAAATCTATGCTTCTGGGGGGTCCCTGGAACAAAACATTTTGAGATGGGGGTCCGTGGCCAAATACATTATCTAAAAATGTGTATACATAATCTAAATCCTAACAGTATGTTGCTGTATCAGTGGTGCTCCAACTGAGGACCCTCAAAATGATATGTATTTGGCCACAGACCCCCATCTCAAAATACATTGTTCCCGGGACCCCCGCCCCCCAGAAGCACAGATCGGAGTTAAAAGGGTTTGCTTTAAAACATGATGGCTTAACCGCAGAGTAAGCTATTACAGCCCCTATAACCACCTCTCTCCTCTGATGAGGGTATTGATGCAGACAGGTGTTCCATTCTGCTTGACATCGTCTCAAAGTGCCGCTGCCGCTCTTCCTTCAGTGGATAAACAGGGTTTAACCTATTAAGGCCTGAGGTTCCGATTCTAAATCCTAACAGTTTTTGGAAAAAAAAAACGTATGTTCCTATGTCAGTGGTTCTCAAACTTTTTCATGTCAAGGACCCCAAAACGAATATGTATTTGGCCACAGACCCCCATCTCTAAATATGTTGTTCCAGGGACCCCCCAGAAGCAAAGATTTGAGTTAAAAATGTTTGCTTTAAAACATATGTATTCAAAGATGTGCACACATTTTCTCGATTTTTCAAAAATAGCAGATCTACAAGCTCGTAGCGCGGCACTCGGTGCCGCGCTGCGAGCTTGTAGATCTGCTATTTTTGAATAGCCAAAGTGTAAAATAATGCTTTTTTAGCTCAAATCAAAAAAATGACACAGATGCGTTCCAGGTCTTAATGGTTTAAATTGCCTGGTGCCTGGAATCAATAGATACATGTTCCTCCCAGAACAGGCAGCCTTGATGAGGCCACTATATTATATACTGCAGTTTAAATGCAGCAATCTGCCCAGGCATTCTTTTAGGTAGAGACCTTATATGAACAAAACGGTTCCTTCTAAGGAAATGGAAATGAAAAAAGGAACACGTGTTCCAATGGATTCAATGTAGTTATTATTTAGTCACAGAGCTCTTGTTAATACCTTTCAGTGGTTCAATGTTTATAAAACACACAGACTTTTATAAACTGTGAAAGTGGTTATAGACTTAACCACGTTCACTTAATAACAAAAAATTACAAATCAATAATAGCAAAACATAGCCGATCTACAAGCTCACAACACGCGTTGGGAGCTTACTGTACATTTTTTTCCTACTTTTCTTTCTTTTTTCCCCCTAAATGTTTATCCCATAATTTTGGAACCCATTTTTTCACCCAGTGTCAATGCCTCAGCTTGTAATCCTGGGCGCTACTCTCCCTCTGCCAGCCTAGGGAGAGCCCCGAACCGGGCTCATGCCTCCTTCAATGCATAAGGAGTGAGCAGAGCGCTTCTTGTCACCTGACAGGGGAGAGTTTCCCTGGTTGGACGTAGCGTGTGGAAGGAACACGTTATTCCAACCAGTTCCCTTCCCCTCCATCAGGCCCCCTGGCTGACCCCTGGTCAGCCAGGGGGCCGTATAGGGAGGCAGTATAGAGACCAGGAATACTGGATGTCTTTTGTGAGGGTATCTACCCAAGGGGACACGGGGAGAACATGCAAACTCCACACAGAAAGGCCCTTTCGCCAACCCCACCTAGGGTATGGGCACTGATGACGCGGGAATCGAACACAGGACCTTCTAGCTGTGAGGCTACATCGCTACCGACTGCACCGCCGTGCCCCCCCCCCCCCCCCCCCCCCCCCCTTTTTTGTTTTGCCACTTTTGTGTGACATTGATGAAGTAGGGTATTAATTTACTGGGAAAAAACATAAGTTGAACTGTGGATATGTGAGGTTTCTGCCCGACGGCAACGAAATGGAACGTTTAATAATTTAAGTCAAAATTGTGAACAAAATGTGCTTGGTATTGCGTTTCATACTTTGTGTTGGGATAGGGTTTTTTTGACGGTTCTAGTATGTTGAATTATTTACTGCAGCATACTCTTCTATTGCTGTTTGTTTTATCTACTACTCTCCCAGAGGGAATAATAGTTTTATTATCCCATTTCAGACCATTTATATGCAAATTTCAGAACAGGCTATGCAAATTATAATCATGTACACACAAAAGAAACACGGTTCTTCGTTGAGGTGCTATATTGCAGTGGTTTTCAACCTGTGGGTTCGGGACCCTCAGGGGGGCCCCCACATGATTTTGGGGGGGGTCCCCATATACCATGAAGTGACATTTATGAAACAAAATCATAAATATAAAAGAAAACTAAAACAAAATTAAAGGACAACTTCACCTTCATATAATTGGTCCTCACTAATGTTCATGATTAAATGGTACCATTTCTTTCTAGGTCTGTGTCTCATAGGAGGGCTGTGGACAGTTCAGAAACCCGCCTACCAGTGACATCATCGTTAAGCAGATTTAATATACTGTATATATATTAACGATTTTTATTAACACGAGAACAATGGCTTCAATAGCATGCTAACTTTACAGGAATATAAAGCCTGCCATTTCTATTAGCTTGGATTCCCCATCGATGATGTCACTGGTAGGGGATGTCACAAAATAAACGGTTCTTTGGCTTGTATAGTGTGTACAGTGCATCATGTTAACCATGCTGAAACACTGTCCTTACACCCTGGTGCTGAAACACTGTCCTTACACTCTGGTGCTGAAACACTGTCCTTCCACTCTGGTGCTGAAACACTGTCCTTACACTCTGGTGCTGAAACACTGTCCTTCCACTCTGGTGCTGAAACACTGTCCTTACACTCTGGTGCTGAAACACTGTCCTTACACTCTGGTGCTGAAACACTGTCCTTCCACTCTGGTGCTGAAACACTGTCCTTCCACTCTGGTGCTGAAACACTGTCCTTACACTCTGGTGCTGAAACACTGTCCTTACACTCTGGTGCTGAAACACTGTCCTTACACTCTGGTGCTGAAACACTGTCCTTCCACTCTGGTGCTGAAACACTGTCCTTCCACTCTGGTGCTGAAACACTGTCCTTCCACTCTGTCATGTTAACCATGCCTGCGTTGTGTTTGTGTCCGTCTTACAGATACGCAAGACGCCAGGTCCTGGTGAGGAACAAGGTTGATCTCTGGACGTGTGTGGAAGTGTGTAACTATAACTGCTGCTGCTGCTGAAGGACAAATGTGTGTTTACAATGGACACTGTAGCTCTACACCGTTGTGTGTGTAAGTGGACGGACTTTGGCTGAAATGGCTACCAACACGTTGGCTATGGCTCGGTGGAAAATAAACTCCACAACCAGCCTCTGGGTTTCATCTGCCTTTAAACCCCTTAAAAGGATTCTAGGTAACTTTAATTTTTAAATATTTATATATATATTTTTTTTTTCCCCCCTCTATCAGCCACTATATAATAATGCTGGGGTGTTTTCCTGCATTAAAACACAGTCCTCTTTCTGAAATCTGTATTTTCCTTACTATTTATGTTTTGACATCGGGGTATCCAGCTCTGTCCGGGACGTAAATGAAACGCACGCATGTGCGCGTCCGTGCGCGTCCGTGTGCGTCCGTGTCCGTGTGGCGAGTTCGAGTGAAACCGAATGGAACCTAGTGTTTTCTCTGTGTTTTTACTTTCGGTTTTAAAACTTTAAAACGCTCTCAAACTTATTTTTTGAGGCACGGAATTTACTTTTAAGTTATGCGTTTGGATAGAATTTAGTTGTTTAACTTCATATTTGTGGTCAATTAATCTCTCAAGAACAGATTCTGCACTGTGTTGGAATCTGTCCTGAAGGTTCGTCAGAACGTGTACACACTGTGTGGGAGTGGGCGTGCCTTCAGATCAGGAAGCAGACCGCGCTTTACCCAATCAAATGTAGTGGGCGGGATTCACGTGTCCGTCGATCTTCCCTGCTGGAAACTAACCAAAACTAATTTAACAATAGCGTCCGCGGAGCAGACAAAACCACGGAAAGATATTCACATTTGAACTTACTCTTTCATCATAGAAACAAGTGGGCTTATAACCAAAACGATCCACGTTCTCTGGGAGAAGTGGTGTTAGTGTTCCGTGTAGAAATATTGTTTGTGGGAATGAAAATGTAGTCGCACCACCCGGAAGTGGAGCGGTGAAGGCAGACTTAAACCCCGGTTTCCTTGCGCACGTGTGCTTCGTCGGCATTGTCCCAGAGTGTAACTGAGGAGGAACGAACAGCAGAGGTCGCTGTTTTTCCTTTTCAGTTGTACTCTGGGTTCCGAGATTGGTGGTCAATTAATCATGACAGAGCCTATTTAAAAATACAAATTCAGATAACCGGCAGGGGCGGGCAGTGACACGCATTGTATCCGAATAAAGCAACCTATTTTCGGCATGGCCCGTTCAGAAGTCCCCCCTGCATTACCCCCTGGTGGTCGGGGAAACAAACTGCTGATGAGGAAGGGGGGGGGGGGAGTGGAGGGGCGGTGTTTGACAACAGTTTTTTCTTTTTTTGATCTCTGAAGTTGCCTAGAATCCCTTTAAGCTCCATGTACTTCATCGTATGACAAATAGCGAAGAGAGCAGATCTACGGTATGTGATGCGTTGTGAGCTTTTAGATCTGCTTTTTTTTTGCTATAAAAAAAGAATAAGACAATTAAAAATGTTATATTTTAGGGACGTCAGGGTTCATGTGGATAATGAGAGCTCACATGTTTGCACTATAGAATGACTTAAAAAAAACTTTACATACACCTATGTAAAGTGTGACATTTTCCATAAAGTTGATTCTGTATTGTATTGTATTATTTTTGATGTAGATAATTTAGGTCTATTCAGCACATAATTAGTTCTCTGCACTGACAGCCATGCTTTTATGTAATTAATGTAGTTCTGCTGAAATGTGGACTGAAATGGAAACTATTTACGTTTATATATTTTTTTGTCATTAAATCTCTTGTCATCGGCGTACAGACAAAAACGCCATTTTGTGAATCACTGCAGCCTGGGAGCTGCTTTTCTGTGTCAGCGGCCCTCAGGGGAAATCAGGGAAATGACATGTAGAGCGTTGGTTCTCAAAGTGGGGTACGGGGACCCCCAGGGGTCCTCGGGGGGTACCAGGGCGCCCCCAGCACAATTAGTTAATATAACGCCACAATAATCTTTACCACTTTAACCATACGTTCTACGTTGGCTATTAAAAAATAGCAGATCTACAAGCTCATAGCTCGGCATGAGTTTCGAGCTTGTAGATCTGCTATTTTTGATATTTTTGAATTTGAATCCTGAAAAGTAACAGTTTTGGAGATATGAGGTCTCCACCCGACAGAGACATGGTTTATGACTGTGATAGAGCAGGCTATGACACAGACATATGCAGTGATGGAAGAAGTATTCCAATGTTTTACTTAAGTATCAATACCACAATGTAGAAATACTCTGTAAAAGTCCAGTAGCCTATTCAAAATGTATTTGGGTAGAAAGTACAAAAGTGTAAAGTACTCATCATTATGCAGAATGTCCCATTTCACAAGTTTTAAAATGTATACAAATCTAGAGAATAGCAGATCTACAAGTGCACAACGTGTCACATCGCGACACGTTGTGAGCTTGTAGATCTGCTATTTTCAAACAGCCAAAGTTTGAATGGTGCTGAAGTGGTTAATGCATGTTTTGTAATAATACTCTGAATCCACAAAGTAACTAGTATCTAAAGTTGTCTAATTATTGCAGTGACTCCACAAAAAGTTCAATATTTGCCTCTGAGATGTAGTGGAGTAGAAGTAAAAGTATTGAAAATCGGAAGTACTCTACTAAAGTAAAAAAAAAAAAAACTCAAAACAGTACTTAAGTACAGTACTCAAGTAAATCTACTTAGTTACTCCCCACCACTTATGGACATATGGTTTATGATTGTGATCAAGCAGCATATTGACACAGACATGCACTGGCTTGTTGAGAGAGAAAGGAAAAAAACCTACATTTTAGCGCAGCACCCACAGCTGTATCTTAGCAACGCCAATCTTTATTTAGACTTTGCTCCCATACTGTACATTCTTGCTGAAGAAAAAAAACAGTTCTACATAGAACCTGTGACCTGCTTTCTATAGCAGTGGTTCTCAAACTTTTTCATGTCAAGGACCCACAAAAGTATTGTATTTGGCTGCGGACCCCCCTCTCAAAAATGTTTTGTGCCAGGGGATTTTCACAGCAGATCTACAAGCTCATAGTTCGGCACTATGAGCTTGTAGATCTGCTGTTTTTGAATAGCCAAAGTATAAAATACGGTTAAAGTGATTGTGACGCTGTATTGACTAATTTAGCTGGGGACCCCCTGGTACCCCCCAAGGACCCCACTTTGAGAACCAATGTTCTATAGAACCAAATGGCACGACATGGAAGGTTTTATGTGGGCCATATAGAATGTTTTTAGGTTCTGTGTTTATTTTATTTTATCTTATTAGATCCACTAAAGCTACTCTGGAGTGTTGTTTTCAGTTCATGTACTTTGATGCCCCCAAGTGGCAGTGAGAGGTAACTGTTTTGCACCTGACCTCTGAAGCTCGTTAAGGGTTAATTAAATGTTCATATAGCATCATAATCATTTTATCCAGCTTTAACCATATCTTATACTTTGGCTGTTCAAAAAGAGCAGATCTAGTGGAACAGAGCCTTCATTAGCATCATTGGTAAGGTAACACCTGTGATGGAAGTAAGGAAGAGGACCCAATTGATTTCCGATATGGCTTGTGTGCATGGCGGTGTTGATTTTGTAGACTAAAACTATGATGAAAATGTTCGTCGACTACCTTTTTTCACTGACGAAAACACAAAATAATAACTAAGCTATGGTGACAAAAACTAGGACTAAATATATTGACAGTTTCATCAACAAATAAAAACTAGACTAAAGTATTAGTGAGGGTCTAGTGGAGAAGAGATCCAGTAGAACTAAAAGACAAGCCATTTTATGTTTGGTTTGTTAGGCAGATCTACAAGCTTGTAGATCTACTGTTTTCAGCCTGCAACCAAGTGTAAAATCAGCCATCAAGACGCCATCAAGGCACCGCCAAAATACATTATAGTCGACTAAATCAACTGTAGATTTAGTCGACTAAAATCCCATGATATTTAGTCGACTAAAACTAGACTAACAGTAAAACATTTCAGATGACTTAAACTAAATGGAATTTTATTCAAAAGACTAAATCAAAATGTGCTGTCAAAATCAAATTGAGCCTACTCAGCGCCGTTTGAGTTATGCACAGGCACAGAATCGGGGCAGAGAGCCTATTTGCAGAACCACTGCCATATAGTGCTTCTCTCTCTCTCTCTCTCTCTCTCTCTCTTTCTCTCCCCGTGCATTGTGGGTCATTGCTGACAGTTCCCATTGGGGGAGTGAGTGTGTGATATTGAGCACTAGAGACAAGCCTCCTCTGGCTGCTCATAATTGCCGTTATAGAATTAGCAATAAAAAATGCCTAGAGGCCAGATTTATTTTAATTGCCATCTAATCGCTACCAATAACCATGCAACAAGTTCATTTTTTTAACAGACGTTCTGCCATCATTAATCAATGGGCGTTTATACGCACCTGCAGGTCTTTTCAGTCGGAGCGAGTTCCTCAAGGCAGCAAAATGTTCCCTTTGATGTCAGCCTGCCTCCATAAATACAGTTAGAGTTTAAGTTGCAAGAGTCGACGTTACAGTTTTAGGATTTGAGTTCTATGACATAAAAAAAGAGAAGAAGCTCAATACCACTTTCTCTGAGGGTTTTTTTCCCCCGCCGCACTGACTGAAATGTAGGCTATTAGATGACTGGTTCTCAAAGTGGGGTCCTGGGACCCTCCGGGGGTCCTTGAGGGGGGTCCAGGGGGTCCCTCCAGCTAAATCATAAGTTAGTTATCAATTTGACTGGTCTAAAGTGATTCTAACCTTTTTTTTTAATTTAATTTCAAGGACCTCTAGTATAGACCCCAGTCTACACTGTAAAATCCTGTGAATTTAGCTCTGAGAGAGTACAAATGGAACCAAACGGACCCATAAGGGTCCGTTTGGTTCCATTTGTACACTCAGAGTTACAGACCTATAGGGGTCCATTCAGGTTCCTCCTAACTATCAATCATTTAGATGAGGACCCTCTGAAAACCCCCTCAAGGACCCCATAGGGTTCCCCGTACGTCACGTTGAGAACCAACGGGATGTGTTGTAAGCTTGTAGATCTGCTATTTTCAAAATATTTTTATACATGATGAACTTATGTGAAATGGGACATCCTGCATAATGAGTACTTTTACTTTTGGTACCTTTGATGCCAATACTTTTGTACTCTGTCACTCAAGTACATTTTGAACACGGAACTTTTAATTGTAACAGTAATAAGAGTATTTCTACATTGTGGTATTGATACTTTTATTCAGTATACTTCTTTCACTACTGGCAGACGTGGCCGGCCGGGTGCACCTGGTTCGGTGCATCCTCGTCGCCTCACACTTATTAAACACCCCCGCTCTCTCTCCCTCTGCAGTCCTCTCACGCTCCCTGTCCGTCCGTTCCACAACAATCAAGCTTGGCAGAGAAACGAGTCAGAGAAACGTTTTGCTTGCAACCAGAGTATTATAGCAGCAACCAGCATTCCTGCAGCCATCAATCAACAGAAAGTAGGACTCTGTCCAAGGCAAGAGACTTTGCACTTCATCTGCATTCATCTAAAGACAGGCTGGGACTGGGGGACACATTATCTGGACGCTATTTTGAGCGGAAGATACGTACACGCCAGAGGCCAGAGGACGTTTGAGGGTTGATGACATTTAAAGGAACATACCAGCCTTTTTTCACTGGCCGTGTGGGTCCTTTAATTGTCACTCTTGCCTTGCCTATAGGATCTGAAGCAACACTATGTAACTTTGTTTGTTTTGTTTGTGTGAATAAAATGCTATTTTGTCCAATCGGTAGAGTATGTTAATACAATATAACTTATACAACGGTGTGGTGGTTGTATTTGGTCTTCCTTGATCATCTATTATTGACACATGTAAATCCTATGGTCTGGTTTGACCACTACTGGTTGGTTGACGAGTGGTTGAAGTAAGCAGGCAGACTCTCTTAGCTCTGTGGTAAAAAAAAAAAACGATATCCTGCACTTGTGCAGAAGATCCGGGTTCAAAGAACAGGAAAGGTAGATTTAATTCCTCAAAACTATATTAAAAAAAAAATATATATATATGTTTATCTTGTCAAGGTGCCATGTCTTGTACACCCGTACATAAGAGGAAAATATATTTTGTTTTTTTCAGATATTGATAGTAGCATCAAGAGAAAGAATATACAAAAATGAGAAAATGAGAAGAAAAAAACAAGAATAATCCAGAAGAACAGTTTGTTCATAGAACAAATTGAATGTTCGTAGCACTTAAGGTGCTGTGTGTGTGTGTGTGTGTGTGTGTGTGTGTGTGTGTGTGTGTGTGTGTGTGTGTGTGTGTGTGTGTGTGTGTGTGTGTGTGTGTGTGTGTGTGTGTGTGTGTGTGTGTGTGTGTGTGTGTGTGTGTGTGTGTGTGGTGGGTGGGTGGGTGTAAAAGCTGTAAATGGACCTGTGCCATTGTCCTTGTCATTTTCCATTATTGGGATGTATTTTCCTATTCCTGACTGTTATTGAAGTCGGACGCCTCACTCAAAACACCTTATACACCTCAAAGTCACACCGAACTTACCTGAACAAAATGATATTCTGATGTTCGTGTTCTCACCTAGATTTCGTAACGTAAGGTTATGGCACAATGGACCTAAATTAGAGACACCAACATCAGAATATAACTTAGTGGTAACATCTGTGTGATTTTAAGGTATTTAAGATACAGAAAAAAATGGTTGAGGTAGAAGTTCTGAGTTCTCTAAAAACTCACAGGTTAATACTACCTCCTGAGCAGGGTCCAAGTGAGGTTCTGAGAACATTATCTGAACTGAGCCGTTAACGTTTATGGAAACCAGAACCTGTGAAATACTTTACGCGGCCAAAATCTACAAGGACACAACAAGTGAGCTTGTAGATCGGCTTTTTTTTGGCGCAAACATTTGGTGTAGGTGGAAGAAAGCTGTCAGAGTCAAGTCCGGTTCTCTAAGACTAAAGGGTTTAAGTGGTTAAAAGTGACAAAATACCCCCCCCCCCCCCGCCCCGTGTCAAAAAGGTTGGTTTGGCCCCTTAAGGGGGTTAGATGCCGCAAAATGAAATGTCTCATCTTCAGGAGCTAACAGCTCCTGGGGCTGAAGGGTGAAGAGTTGTCAGGAAGCATATGTTCTGTTCTGATCTGATCATTATGAGGTTGTGCATTCAGGGGTAAAGATGACTCAGAGAGCACTGTCAGTGTCACACTAGAAAACCTACAGTATTTACTTATTTATTTGTGTCATGTCAGACCAATCAAAACACAGTATTTACTTATTTATTTGTGTCATGTCAGACCAATCAAAACAGTATTTACTTATTTATTTGTGTCATGTCAGACCAATCAAAACACAGTATTTACTTATTTATTTGTGTCATGTCAGACTAATCAAAACACAGTATTTAGCCTACTTAATTTATTTGCGTCATGTCAGACCAATAAAAACAAACACACATTGTCCTGTATGTTCTCTCTGATATCTCTAGGGCTGTAAATATAGATTATTTTCTTAGCAATGATTCTATCAATTGAATGAATCAATTAATTATGATTTTCTCCGCCAGGCCGAAGGCGTGGTCGGCACTATGTTTTCGCCCCTGTCTGTCCGTGTGTCAGTGTGTGTCCGTGTGTCTGTCTGTGACACCCCTTGGAAGCCAAGTAAAAACCTTTGCCCCAGATCTCTAACCAATAACTATCCGATTGCCCTGAAACATTGCTGGGCCACGCAGTTTTTATATGTTTTCATAATCAACTAAATCCATTAGTCTGACTTAGGACCTATTGTATATAAAATAGCAAATCAATAGCAAAAATTGCGGATCGAAAATATTCTCTTTTTTGAATTTTGGGGAAAAACACTCCCTCGCCCACCATTCCATTGAGAGTCTAAGGGTCCGTATGGGTCCATTTGGTTCCATTTGTACACTCTCAGAGTTAATTTAACACTAAAGACTCTACTGTGAACACTGCTGATCTCCCACTGATAAAGCTGTGAGACAGATTCTAACTCACGTCATCCTCTTCAAAAGGTTTTCTAAATTTAGACGGGACGAAATTGAATCAGAAACATTTTTATTTATTCCATCCATCCTAAGGCTCCATCTCCTGTGGAGCACAGCACGGTAATACATGAATGACAAAAAAACACCTTCATATGAAAAGCATGTCTCTGAGTATCAGTGTGACGACTGAAAAGCCTCTTCATGTAATCATGTGGAGTCTATTCAGATGTGAGCTTCAGAGCCCTGGGTACAATGTGTGAGTCATCCGTACATTTACTCAAGTACTGTACTTAAAGGACGACTTCACCACTTTTCAACATATCTTCATATAATAGGTCCTCACTAATGCTCATGATAAAATGATTAAAAAAAATCTAATCAGTCTGTGTCTCAGAGGAGGGCTGTTGACAGTTCAGAAACCCGTCTACCAGTGACATCATCGATGGGGAATCCAAGCTAATAGAAACTGCAGGCTTTGTATTCCTGGAAAGTTGCAATGCAATAATAGATCCCATTGTTCTCGCCTTAATAAAAATCTGAATAAAAAAATTGTAATCTTTTTGGGGAAAAAAATCCTGCCTAACGATGATGTCACTGGTAGACGGGTTTCTGGACTGTCCACAGCCCTCCTATGAGACACAGACCAAGTAGGAAAAAAATGTATCAGTTTATCATGAGCATTAGTGAGGACCTATTATATGAAGATATGCTGAAAAGTGGTGAAGTCATCCTTTAAGTAATTTTGAGGTTTTTTTTTTACTCAACTTGAGTATGTCCATTTTGCAATACTTTACCAGTTACTTTGCAGATTTATATTATTAATACAGGACACACATTAAGCAATTAAAGCCCTATTATATACTTAGGAATAAAAAACATTAAAAAAAGGTTTGACACATTTTGAAACATAAAAAAGTGTGGGCCATGCAGTACTTATCAAACTTATCACGTTTGTTCTTTTAGTTGAGTAAAATTCTGAATAGGCGACAGGCCTTTTACTTGTAATATAGTATTTCTATTTTACTTGAAGTAAAAACACAATCCGAGTACTTCTCCCAGCACGGTGAGTCACTGCACACCACTCAGTGGAGACAGACTAATGGACACTTCACCACATGGTGCATGGGAATCTAATAGGATGTGCATTTTAACTAATTTCCATATTCCAGTTCTGAATTCAATTAAAAGGTCTGCTTTCTCTCCCTCACAAAAAGAATAAAGTGTGGAAGCACAAAGCAGCCACTGCATGAAAAGAGGGATTAATGGGCAACTATGGGCAATTGCACTTACCTAGCAAACCCGCAGTTTGCTGGTGTTTTTGTATGTCATTGGAAATTTACAGTTACAAAATATATATATATATATTTTTTTTTTCCCTAAATTTTTATCCCACGATTTTGTAACCCTATTTTTTACACCCAGTGCCAATTGTCTATGTAATCCTGGGCACTACCTTCCCTCTGCCAACCTAGGGAGGCCAGGGCCGAGCTCATGCCTCCTTCAATGCATGAGAGCCAACTGACCTTCTTGTCACCTGACAGGGGAGAGTTTCCCTGGTTGGACGTAGCGCGTGGAAGGAACACGTTATTCCAACCAGTTCCTTTCCCCTCCATCAGGCGCCCCGGCCGGCTGACCAGGATTACTGCATGTTTTTGTGAGGGTACCTACCCTAGGAGACACGGGGAGAACATGCAAACTCCACACAGAAAGGCCCTTTCGCCAACCCCACCTAGGGTATGGGCACTGATGACGCGGAGGAGAGAACACACCACCAGTGCCCACAGCGTCCCCTGCGGGAATCGAACCCAGGACCTATTTCTTCCCTTCAACATTATCTCTCTCTCTCTCTCTCTCTCTCTCTTTAAATAATCTAAATCTACAAAGTCATGTAACTATGGTCTTTTGAAAAGATCACATTGCAACGCTTTGCGAGCTTAGATTTGCTGTTTAGTTTTTTATGCACCACAAACTGCCATAAAACTGCAGGTTCTACTGCCACTCTTATATATTCTAAAACACAACCTTTATGCATCCTATAACGTTGTTTTATCATTTTGTCTCCTTTGCTTCATGTTCTGTTTAAAGCACATTGAATGGCCCTGTTGTTGAAATGAGCTATACAAATAAAATGGCCTTGCCTTGCTTTGCCTTGCCTATTATATAGAGCAGGGGTCTTCAACGTTTTCAGGTCAAGGACCCCCTAGCTGAGAGAGAGATGAAGCAGGGACCCCTTATTCTATACCGTATAAAATTGTGTTTCAGATTAATTTTTTTTGTTTACTTGGTCTGCTCTTTTTTCCCCTCTACACCTAAAAATCTTTGCCAAAAATAGCCGATCTACACGCTCACAAGCTCACCAAAAATAGCAGATCTACAAGCTCACGTTGTGAGCTTGTAGATCTGCTATTTTTGGCTAAAGTTCTCCTCAGAAAAGGAATGCTAGGGTTCAAGTGGTTTATGTAAAAAAGAAAAAGAAAAAATCCTATCAGACAAAGATTTGGCGGACCCCCTGTAGTAACTCTGAGGACCCCCTAGGGGTCCCGGACCCCCTGTTGAAGACCACTAGTGGCCCGTGAGGGTATTGCATGTGGGCCCCAAAGTTTTTTTGTTTGTTTTTTTCCATGTTCAAATCCTTGTCCTCCTATAGTTCAATGTTGGAGTACTTTGGAATTTTCAAGACTAAAATACTAAATATCAACTCAAAAGCATTAGAAGACACCTGCTGAGGGCCCAAAGGTGCCTCTGGTGCAATGGTGTGGTGTGCTTGATCGGTTGTCTCTGCTACAGACAGGTCGCAGGTTTAAGTCCCGTTCCATCAAGGTACTGGAGGACCACCGCACATCTCCCCCTGTTTCCTGAGAAGTAACGGTGGGCGGTTAGGTTTGAAAGAACTCTGTCCAGCTGACTTCTTATAGAAATAAAATTTAAAACTAAATTTAATGTCTCAACTAAGTGCTCGTCAGTGTGGGGGGTGCCCAGTTCAAATATGATTATTTTGGGGGGGTTCCCAGTTCAAATATGATTATTTTGGGGGGTCACGGCCTGAAAAGGTTGAGAACCACTGGACTAACACACTAGCCTGGAGGAGAAAAGAGCATGAGACCCTTCACATTCTGCTCCATTGATGCTACAGTATAGTGACCGACCTAGATATGACGACCATGCAGACACACCCTGGTCATTTGTTCTCATGTGTTTGCTACTTAGGCTGTTTTTTCTCGACCACAACGTTAAAACGTTTAATATAGATAGCATGTTATTTAGACAGATACTAGGTTCAGTGTTTACCTGGTATCCTATAGTTTCAATGTACAGATAACATTGTGTCGCAGATCAAACTTTCTCATACATTTCACAGATAGCTTCATAGACTTGTTTGACAGCACTGTCATCAGTGTTGTGTTGCATTCATGTTAATGTGTATTTTCATACATTTAACCACTTAAACTCTCAATACGAATGTTTCGACCAGAATAGGGATGCTAAATAGGGTTCAAGTGGTTAACCCTTTGAAACCGTGAAAGCATCCGTGTCATTTTAGATGTTTGTTTTATTTTTGGAAAAAAAAATCTGATCATTATTCTACTGTTGTAAAAGAGCAACAGTGAAATGAATGGATTATAAATATCACTGTGTGCATCGGTTTGTGACCTATGACCTTTGTGTTTGGCCTCAGTGTGGATCCATGTTGAGGGAGTGGATGAGGATCCTGATGCAGAGAACTCCACCTTCTATCGGCCATAGTATATTATTTTTTTGGGATTATTGGTATTATTCATTTACAGAGCCTAAAAGCTAAACATAAATGTAATTTATATATTCCAATGTTCACAGCAAAAAGACAATTAAATTGTTAATCGCAATTATTTGTAAGACATTTAATTGTCAAGTGGAATTTCCTGATCATGACACTCTTAGTCACTGATCTAGGATCTGATCCTTATACTCCTTACTATTGGTTGATTGTAACAGTTGTAAACACTCTGTTTCTCTCTCCACCCTCTGCCACTCAGGTTGAAGAGCCTCGCTACATGTCTGGCTGACATCTCACAGTGGATGTCTTGTCTTCTCACCACCTTAAGCTGAACCCAGACAAGACCGAGCTTCTCTTCTTCCCAGGTAAGTCCTGCCCCATGCAGGATCTCACTATTTCCATAGACCAGTGGTTCTCAACCAGTGGTCCGGGGTCCACAAGTGGTCCTTGGGGGGTACCAGGGGGTCCCCAGCAAAATGTGTTAACATAGCGTCACAATCATTTTAAACACTTAGCTTTGAGTGCTGCGCTATGAGCTTGTAGACAGAGGCCACCAGGGTGTTGTCTATGGCAGTGGTTTTCAACCTTTTTCATGCCAACAACCCCTAAATTGATATACATTTGGCCACGGACCCCCATCTGAAAAAATGTTGTGCCAGGGACCCCCAAAAGCAGAGATTTTAATAAAGAAATGTGCTTAAAAAAATAGATATTCAAAAATATGCACACATTCAAGATTTTTCACTGTCAAACCCTTGTGTTCAGTTCATCGTTTGACATATCTAACTATATAAATGGCGAGCAACTTCCGCACCCTGGGTGCGACACCCCACAGCTCTGTTATCGAATAAACAACGCACCGCCAGACCACATGTCGGCAACTGACTCGCCACGGCGGCCGCGCTGAATTTACGCCTCGCGTAGGGGACATCTCACTGCTCACTACAGCTTTTCCACCGCGCAACATAATTAATTCTACTCACCAAATGTCGGACAAAACGGAAGGGGAGGCAGCTTCGTACCGTTTACCCTGCGCACGACCTCATCACCACAACAGCTGCCAGCCGCTGCGGGGGTTTTTTCCTTTTTTTCAAAACTTTTTTTTTGGTCACCATTTTCTCCAGGCACCATTTCTGGTGTAACGTGCGGCAGCATGCGCTGGCTTGCGCCGCCATTGCACTCTGCCCATCTCCTCCACACCAACACACACGCAGCTCCTTTGCTTCAACCCCCCCCCCCCCCCCCTTCTTACGTACCTCCTTTGTTCCACCCAGGCCGTTACTTTCACTTCACTGTTCACTCATGTCTCGATCACACTATGTCCGTCCTTCACGTGCCATGTTCATCCCAAACACAAAAACAAACAACTCGGGTTGCCAAGTCGTTGGCATGCCAGGTTCTCTAAAAACAAGCGCCAGAAACAAGCAACCACCTTCATGAAAAAAATAAATACACCGAAGGGGTCCGCCATGTTCCAGGGGGGTCCCCGCGCGGCCCAACACTCCACAGGGGGGCCGTCGACCAGCAGGGGGTCCGCGGGGGTCCCCCTCAAACATCAAAAATATATTTTTTTCAAATTTTTTTTTTTTTTTTTTTACTTTTCCACAGTTTTACTCCAGCAATTTGAGTACCCCAATATACACGCGGCCACGCTGGGCCCCGTGCGCGGCTGGGGTTGAGGGGGGCGTAGCCCCCCGAAACTCTAGTTAACCATAAACTTCTCAAAAAGAGCTTGTAGAACTATTGTAATGTTATATTATTATTAATCATTCATCAGTGGATTTAGTTATGAGGTCATTTGTTACCTCTAACCTACATCTCTATCAGTGAGGAGGGTTCAGCATTTATTTATTATTATTATTATTATTATCATTATGTTGTGTTTGTTCCCCACATAATGCGAATCAATTAGTTTAGTATCACTAAATTGTCACGCTATGAGATAGAATAAAATATGTACTTTATACCAAACTATTATTATACCAAAAGAAACGAAACGATTAAACCAAACTAACCCCATTTTAAACTAGGGGAATTATTTTGGAGGTGCAAGGCACCGGAGGTTCTGACTGTTGGTTCCGGCCTCCTGATGACGTAAAGTTATTTGCGGTCCAGACCGGATCAGGATCTCATTGTGTCCGGAACTGTTTAGTGTTATCAGGAGGACACAGTTAGTGGTGACACACTTCCTCTCTGGGCTTTAAAGAGCAGACGCGGGAAGAAGAAGAAGAAGAAGAAGCTCTGAGTCTGTTTACAGTGTTTAGTTCTACTAGTTTAACACGTTTAAAAGTGAATATATTACATTGTTTATTTCATTCCATTGCTGTGTGTTGTGGACACTTGGTTGGAAGTCATTCCCTGTAGATTTGATGCAGAACAACGAGGTAGGTTTATTTGAGCTGTTTGTTTTTCTGTTTGTTTGTTTACATACACGTTTTCTGTCATTTATATGTGTATTATGAGCCTTATTGTTTATAGATGGACGTTGTATTGAGACTGATTAGCCTTAGATGAAGACTCGTAGATTTTCCCCATTTTTACATTTTTATCTCTACGAGTCTTAGCTCCACCCCCCCCCCCCCCCCCCCCCAGATTACCCTAGAATGTCACCAGTAAAGCCCGTATTTCTCCAAACATGTACAAATACAAAATATTGTCCCAAATGTTAACTAGGTGTCCGGAGTATTAGTGTAATCAATGTATTAGTCCATATTTTGCCATAAAGAAGTGTTTCAATCCCGTTTGTGGCCGATTCTGTCGTTAGTTCCCAATGGAAGGTAGTGACGGAGCGCATCAGGTGAAAACCGGAATTACACTCAATGTAAACAGTAAGTAAACGAGTGGTAAATGGCGTTCGGCCACAGACGGGATTAAAACACTTCTTTATTGAAGCATTATGGACTAATACATTACACAACTACTCCTTACATGTTTGGAGAAATACGGGCTGTACTGGTTACATTCCAGGGCAGGGGGGGGGGGTGGAGCTAAGACTTCTTAGATATAAAAATGTCAAAATCAATAAAATACATCCACGAAGGTCTTGATCTAAGGCTAAGATGGACGTTGTATTGAGGCTGATTGAGGCATAAGAATACTGTAAAGAGAAGACAAATACATTATATCACCAACATCCAATCCATGTTGTTAAATAATGGTTAGATAATAATATTACTACTGTAACTGTAGTACTACTACTAATAATATTACTACTGTACTACTACTAATAATAGTATTACTACTGTACTACTACTACTAATAATATTACTACTGTAACTGTACTGCTAATACTGACTACATTCTACTTCTACTTATTATTGCCAAGTGTGATTTGCTTCATGAGGCATTTGTGTCGATGAGGTTGGTGCAGTACACTGAAATCAAACATTTTCAAATGATTTAATCGCTCTGGATTAAGAGCGTCTGCTAAATGCCTAAATTGCAAATTACACAGCAGTACTAGAGTATTAACTGTTTTATATTTAACCATACGACGTGTCACATTTGTACCCTCTCAGAGTTAAATGAACACTATGGGTATGTTCCGGTGTAACCACATGTAACACTATGGGTATGTTCCTGTGTAACCTAACCACATGTAACACTATGGGTATGTTCCTGTGTAACCACATGTAACACTATGGGTATGTTCCTGTGTAACCACATGTAACACTATGGGTATGTTCCTGTGTAACCACATGTAACACTATGGGTATGTTCCTGTGTAACCACATGTAACACTATGGGTATGTTCCTGTGTAACCACATGTAACACTATGGGTATGTTCCTGTGTAACCACATGTAACAGTAATGTTGTGTGTTCTCTCTCACCTCAGACATGGCTGACAACATCCTGGATGCTGCCTGCCAGAGAGAATCACCACAGGCTGCTAAGAGGATGAGACTGAACACTGACCATGTGAGTGTAGTCTCGCGTCACCAGACTGTTGCCTCCCACAATTTTCAAATGTTTCCGGTCATACAGTCTGGGACTCGGAAGCTCTGATCATGATTAGAATATAAACCGGATGTGAAGCCTCGTCCCCACGCCCGTTTCGTCTTTACAGTCGCGCAAATTTATCCTAATATAAATACAAATCATCTAAGTATATGTAGCTTGCTGCTTAGCAGAAATGGAAATTAAAAAATAAAATGTAAAGATATTTTAAAATATATTTTGTGCCAGCTTCCTCTCTCGGATTTCGGGAGTTGTAGTTCCAGATTCTATATAGCATTCAGAGATTGTGTGTGTGTGTGTGTGTGTGTGTGTGTGTGTGTGTGTGTCTGGGTGTGTATCTGGGTGGGCGTGGTTATATGCCTATTGCCTATATAAACCTAACCCTGAACTCACAGAAAATATGCCTTAAGCCAGTACAGTGGTTCACAAACTTTTTTGGTCGTGACCCAAAAGAGACATTTGATGTCTTCCCGGGACTCAAACTAGTGAAAATGGCAGATCTACAAGCTCACAACGTGTCGTGAGCTTGTAGATCTGCTATTTTCTTTTCAATGGATTTTTCTTTTTTTTTTAATAATTGTAAAATATTTGTATTTATTTAAATAAGAAGTTTTTTTTTAGAAATAATTAAAAAAAGAGATATTTGCTTGCCTGCCACCCACTGTTTGGAAAACACTGCCTTAAACTAACCTCAAAACCACCAATGGGCGAATCACCTGGGAAAGAGGCTGTATCTAATGCTGGGTTTCAATATAGAAGTCCAGCACCGCACCTAATGGCCTTGCACGACCCAGCACCCACAATATCTCCTGATTCCACAGCACAATAGCCCCCCCCCCCTCTCTCTCAAATCCACAGCTATGCGTAGCAGACAGACTACAGTCATTGACACTCCTTTGTAATGTAAAGCGGTGGAGATTGTTGCTTCCTGCTTAACAATGTAAACAAGGTGTGAAGACACTTAGACAGACTTCAGTAGCCTTGTTTAACAATGGCATACAGGTATTACAGGAGTCGTTCCCCATCAGTCTGTCTTACAGCTATGCTAAATAAATGGCATGAATATGTTAGACATCAACAAACTTTTTTATGCAGGTATAAAGACAAATTATACATTGTGTAGGGGGTCCTTGGGGACCCATGCCGTACACCAATGCAAATCACCAGTGCTGGCAGTACTCTAGCTATCTGTACAAACAAAATGGACCCTTACAGGTCTGTAAGTGTAAACCCAGAGTGTAAAAATGGAACCAAACAGAGAGTCGTTGTAAACAAATCACATAAAATCCAGTGCAAAAAATATATACAAATAAAAACAAAGATCACAGCAAACTGTAATAAAGTGTACATGTTCTGAAGTCCTGGAGGAATACGGTTTCGAATTGCAGCCACCTGTAGGTACTCTTTTAGAGTGCTTGTGGCATAGCAAGAGAATGAATTTGAACCCGTGTTAGTGCCAACAAGGAGTTCTTCTTTCTTTCACCTTATCTTTGGGCATTAGCCCAAGGAGTGGTTTTGGTGCAAAACAAATGCTTGATTCAGAATCATTAAAAAAGTTTTACCCCTCACATACTACTTAAAGCGGAGTTTAATTATTGATTTATTTCCCGCATAAGGTTAAGGGTAGCCCAACTTCCAGCAGCTGTCACAAATTCCCCTAGGGAAACTGAATTTCAATCTTTATGAGATGTGTTACTACTAGACACCTTTACAAACACATTGGTGAAGACATGTCTTGGAAAGGAATGTATTCCAGGTTTTGACATTATTCTGATAATATTCCCTAATACATTGGTTCTCAAAGTGGGGTCCGGGGACCCCACTTTGGGACCCCACAAATGGAACCAAATGGACCCTAACGGGTCCATTTGGTTCCATTTGTACACTCTCAGAGTTAAATTAACATTGATTTTACAATATGAATTGGGGTCCCAGAGGTATACATGCCATTAAATGGGGGTCTGTAGCCTAATGCATGTCAAACTGGGGGTCCTTGAAATTAAAATGGTTGAGAATCACTGCTAGAGAGCCGTAAAAACCTTCTCTTATGGGGGTCCCTGGCTTATCTTTTATAAGCCAGGGTAATAAGTGTCAATTTGGGGGTCCTTGACATGAAAAGGTTTGAGAACCACTGCCCTAATAGACTTATAGTTGCTAATACTGTCTCATGATGTGTTTGATATACATATGATGATGCTGTCACTCTGTCATACGTGTTCATTACAGGTAACATCCATAACTATACGACCATGTATTCATTACAGGTAACATACTAACAATCATAACTATATGACCATGTATTCATTACAGGTAACATACTAACAATCATAACTATATGACCATGTATTCATTACAGGTAACATACTAACAATCATAACTATATGACCATGTATTCATTACAGGTAACATACTAACAATCATTACAATTTGACCATTTATTCCATCCACTCCTACTGTCATATTCATATACTGTACAGGCTGGTCTATCAAAGGGAGCCTGCAGTTCAGCCCCCTGTCCTCTTGGTGGTGACGTTGCTCTTCAGGAGGACAGCTCCAGTGTACCTCAAATCCACTCAGAGCAGACTCAGGGGTTCTCCAACCACGGCGAGGTCTTAGAGGGTCTCAACAGGCTGCGTCTCAACAGTAGCTTGTGTGATGTGATCCTGTGCTGTGAGGGACGGGAGGTCCCCTGCCATCGTTCTGTACTGGCCTCCATTAGCTCTTACTTTAAGGTAAATACACATCTATCTATTGTCATGGTCCTTTGCGAGAGTTTTGGACAACATTTGGAAGAGTAATAGGACATAAAAGTGGCGGCCATTTTGGTGCCACAGATTAGAAAGCCCATTCATTTTTCCGATGATTGCCAACAATCAAGCGGGTTGCCAACAATCGGCTTAATTTACGGTCTGTAGAAACCAATGGGTGACGTCACGTTCCCTTCGTCCATTTCTTTTATACAGTCTGTGGGACAGACGGGGGCAAATACATAGTCTCTGCTGGCCTTCGGCCGTCTGGTCTGGCGGATACAATAAGTAAGGGCTAAAACCATGAACACTAAGCCAACCATCCTGTTTTTCAACCTGCACAGGCCATGTTTACATCAGACATGGTGGAGTCCACAAAGGAAAGGGTGACCATCAGAGGAGTGAAGCCTCAGATGATTGGTTTGCTGGTGAACTATGCCTATACATCAAAGGTGTCCATCTCCACTGATAATGTACAGGTAATGTATTATCATCATAAACCATATTCATATCCTCCATGTTTGTCACAGACATACGTAACATCAGACCTTTTGTTTCATTTGTTCTAGGACCTGCTAGCAGCATCAGACTTGTTGAAAGTCAAGGGTGTTCGAAAGGCCTGCAATCTCTACATGAAGCGGCAGCGTCACAGGGATACCAATCTGGGAACCCAGTCGGTAAAAAAAAGATTTAAAAAATTTATATATAACGGGCCCTATATAAATATATGAACGGGCCCTCGCAGCTCTGTCCACGATACAAGTCTTGTTTGGCAATCAGCTGAAAAGTTGAGCAAAGAATAATAACCATTGCTTTTTCAATAGGGCTTTTTCAATTCAGGTCAACACGCTAACTGGAAAACCAAGATGACAATAGGAAACCTATGTGTGTCGATATAGCAGTCCAGCAGTCTACAAACAATTCAAAATATGACAAAATATACATTTCACAAGGTGCACAAGGACAGTTTCCAAGCCACATTAAAAAACTTTTATAAACGTTTTTGAGAATTAACTCATTGAGGGCCCAAATTATTATCTATTTCTGGCCATTATGATTTTTATTTTTTTATTTTTTCAAAGTAAAAAAAAAGTGCTTAGGAAGCGAGATACAGCCTTTTTAAGTTATAAGTTAAACAAGCTGCACATCTTCAGATGATGATATCTTGGGCTAAAAAGAAAACCTTTTTTTGTTTTTTTCTATTTTTTTCAAAAACACGTGAAACACGTTAATGGCACGTTGCACCATAGCGGTAAAACACGTGAAACACGTTAATGGCACGTTGCACCATAGCGGTAAAACACGTGAAACACGTTAATGGCACTCAATGAGTTATGCTATTGCCTGCCAAAAACGTTTTTTTTAAATCAAAATAATTCTCTCTATCTCTATCTCTATCTCTATCTCTATCTCTATCTCTATCTCTATCTATATATCTATATATCTATATATATATATATATATATATATATATATATATATATATATATATATATATATATATATATATATATATATATATATATATATATATATATATATATATATATATATATATATATATATATATATATGGGGGGGGGGGGGGAGGGGGGGGTTCCATTCTTCACAAAGAACCAGGAGATAACATTTTCCAAAAAGTTGCTGTCCATTCACTTCAATGTTAGAAAATAAACTGAGAAAAAAATAAAAATGTTCCTATGTTTTACCATGTAAACTGCTGGCAGAGGCTGCAAGCTGTTTTAGAAAACCCCTAGCAGTTTAAGAGTTAACCAGATCAGCAACATGACTCACAGATGAATAGTAGTTTATTTGTCTGATTTTATAAATCCTCTCTCTGGATGTTGTCGTTGCAGGACGGTACCAGTGTACCTCAATCCTCGCTGGCTGCTAAGACGTTTGTGGATCCCAAACACCCCAAGAAGGTCTTAGAGGGTCTCAACAGGCTGCGTCTCAAGAATATCTTGTGTGATGTGATCCTGTGCTGTGAGGGACAGGAGGTCCCCTGCCATCGTGCTGTACTGGCCTCCATTAGCTCTTACTTTGAGGTAAATGCATACATTTAGTGACCTGCTGTTCTTCTTCTGCCTTGGCTTTTATGTGAACCGATTCTATATCCAATCAATTAATAGTTGACACAATGTGCATAAGAAAGGCCTAAACCAGGGGTACTCAACAGGCGGACCGCGGTCCAGGACCGGGTCTGCCTTTTTTTAAATATATATATATATATATTTTTGGGGGTATTCTTGGAGGGGGTGTGAAAAAGTATTTGAATTGTTGTTCTGTTGTTTTCATGATTATTTTCATGTATGTTTTCATACTCTGCACCAGACGTGGAAATCCCAGGGGGTACGGGGGAGATTGGACCTCCCCCAAGTCATTTAGAATAATAAAAATAAATGTTAAAATAATTAAAAATACTTATATAATAGAACCTGAACCCACTTATGCATCGTAAGTTATTAATAATGAAGAATTAACATAACACAATGTCAAATGAGCTAGATTAGAGAAAAAGAAAAAAAAGAAAACCTCAACATTTTGGCGTGGAGACCCCCTCTATAGCCTCAACCCAGATTTACGCCACTGCACCCCAGTTTTATTAAGTTGGTTGCAGTGGCGTGCACAGACATTTTGAGGGGCAGGTGCTCAAGTAAATTATACTTTTTTTTGTTTACTTGGTCTGCTCTTCCCTCTACACCTATACCTCTTTGCCAAAAATCTGCGAGGCGTTGTGGGCTTGTAGATCTGCTATTTTTGGCTAAAGTTCTCCTCAGAAAAGGGATGCTAGGTTTCGAGTGGTTATGGTAAAAAGAAAAATCATATCACATAAAGAATTGGCGGACCCCCTGTAGTAACTCTGAGGACCCCCTAGGGGTCCCGGACCCCCTGTTGAAGACCCCTGCTGTAAACTGGAAAAAAAAACGTTTTTTTTTCAAAAGGGCACTTCTGGTCAAGAGGGCAAAGGGCAGGTGCTAGTCTAGCCCCACCTAGAGTCTATCTCTGCACGTCCCTGGTTGGTTGGTTGGGAGGGGATCCGATTTGATAAGCTAAGCTCGATCGACCGACTTAAATAAACGGACCTTTGCCTTATTCAAAAAATGATTTGTGGACCCTCAAGATTTGTAGTTGAGTACCCCTGGCCTAAACCATGAACACTCAAACCGTTCTCCTTTTCAACCTGCACAGGCCATGTTTACATCAGGCATGGTGGAGTCCACACAGGAAAGGGTGACCATCAGAGGAGTGGAGCCTCAGATGATTGGATTGATGGTGGACTACGCCTACACCTGTGAAGTGCGCATCACAGAGACCATCACAAAGACAGGTGTGATCAGCTCAAATGTGCAGGTAATGTATTTTCATCATAAACCTTATTATCAACACTATTGTTCTTAGGGCTGTGAATCTTCTGCTATCTCACGATTCGATTCCGATTCTTGGGGTCACGATTCCATTTTTTTCCCCAAAACAAACGATTCTCGATTCAAAACATTTTTTTTCAGATTCAAAAAAGTTGCTTTTTTCTATTCAAAACGATTCTCGATTCAAAAAAGTTTTTTTCCGATTCAAATTTTTTTTTTTTTTCAAATCGTTTTTTTTTTTTTGAGAATCGATTCTGAATCGTCCAACATGAGAATCGCGATTCGTATTCGAATCGATTGTTTTCCACACCCCATATTGTTCCATATCGGTGCTTAACGCATTGACTGCCAGAGTTAAAACATCATCTACAGCTGCCCTTACCAGCAATTCTGAGCGTTTTCACTAACCTTTGAAAAATCATAGAATATTATCTTTGCAACGATCCAGCCGCCGATTGCTTTAACCCATTAAGACCTGGAACGCATCTGTGTCACTTTTTGATTTGAGCTAAAAAGCATTATTTTACACTTTGGCTATTCAAAAACAGCAGATCTACAAGCTCATAGCGCGGCACTCGGTGGGGGAGTCTCGTAGAATCGGAGGAAAGAAATGTGCTCGTTTTCCGCCAAAAAGCAACAGAAAGCAGAGAAAATTAGATACACGGTGACTAAACCCTCTCGATTTTGTTGTGATCACGTGCTCTTTGGCTGTACGCTTCATCATCATCATCATTATGATTCACAGGCTGCGGAAGAGCGCCCTCTATCGTAAACCACTGAAAACGCCACATGACGAGTGACTTGTCAATGGCGGCGTGAGCCTTGGATTGAAATTGAGTTAATAAATACATGTTTGTTCATTTTGGTCTCTAGGCCCTGCTGGCAGCGTCAGACTTGTTCGATGTCGCGGCTGTTCGAGACGTCTGCTGTGAAAACATGGAGCGTGATGTGAACATAAATAACTGTGTAGAGATTTACTGCTTGGCCGAGGCCCACTCCTATGAAGGGTTGAAGAAACACTGCATGGATTACATTCTGGAAGACTTCGGTGTCATCCACCAGCAGGTCAGTGATTGAGGGATCATATATTTCCCCAGGTTGTTTGTCTGTTGTTGGCTTGTTTCTCCTAATCAGCAACATCCCTCCTCCACAACTGACCCAGACCTGGGTACAAACATTCAGGGGGGGGGGGGGGGTTATGAATGATCAGCCTGCAGAATGATCCAAGCAACCGAAGAAGAGTATACACCCAGAATTCACGTGACCACAAAAAGGAAAAGCTTGCCTCCTTTCATGTTAAAGCAGGGGTTCCCTACCTTTCTGTTACCACAGACCTGCTGACGGTGCATAAAATGTTCACGAACCGGCAAACTTGTAGAGTGACGCATTACTTCACCTGAGTTACATCTTCTGATGGTTGTACTTGAATGTTGACATGAAATAATAATCCTGTTTAGTGTTTCATTAGCACAAGCGTGAAAAAAAAACAGCGTGTAGTGACACTGCTGGTAAACACATGTTGAAAGGCTAGGATCAAGATACCTAGGATTTGACAGTGATGTCACTACTATGCGACACAGAAGTAGCATGGCATACAGATACCAAGGATTCGTCAGTGATGTGACATCGCTGACGGATCCTTGGACCAACCAACCAAGGTTATAGACTCAACGCTGCCTAATTAAAGGTAGGGTAAGTGATTTTCTTTGGTTAAAATAAGTGTTAAATAGCTCTATATTCTGATAGTACTCATTGCTATAGAGTGTTTGTTCAGTAAAAGGAGTGTCCTTGTCTCTCCAGCTCTTTATAAAACAGAAAATGCATTTTCGTTTCAGTTTCATTTCCAATTTTATCCAATCAGGATAGAGAACTCAATCAGGATATAGATTAAACAAGTGAAATTGGAAGTGATGACACTAAGAAATGAGCAGGTAAAATTGGAACTGGAACATTATAAAAAAAATGTTCTCTCCTGATTGGCTGAGTTTTTGACACCTACCGGAAAATGTATTTTCAGTTTATTAAAGAGCTGGAGAGACTCCTGTTACTGAACAAACACTCTATAGCAATGATTATTATCAGAATATAGTGCTTTAACCTTTTAACAAAATACTTTTTGTTTTAACCAAAAGATATCACTTACCCTACCTTTAATTAATTCCGTGGCAGTGAATGAGTTAATAAGCTATAGTCCCTTTAACCAAAACAAACAAATCTATCACCGGTGAGCACTTCAGAGGAGAAAAGGTGACTTCAGTGTGAAGTGCGAGAACAGACATCTAATGTACATTTCTTCTACCAATAGGAAGGGTTCCTCTCCCTCCCTGTGGAAAGACTGACAGAGATTCTCTCCAGCGACCATCTGAATGTTCCCGAGGAGGACATGGTGTTTGATGCTGCCATGCTGTGGTTAGACAGGTGTCCTACCCGCAAGCAGAGCTTTGAACAGGTCAGTCATGTCTTAGTCTCACCTTGTCAGACGATCAGAGGTCTCTGCCTGTCAACATGTCAGGGGTCTTCTAAATCATTGGTTCTCAAAGTGGGGTCCGGGGACCCCCAGGGGTCCTTGAGGGAGTTCCAGGGGGTCCCCAGCTAAATGATAGATAGTTATGACCCAAATCCCTAATGGGTCTGTAACTCAGAGAGTGTACAAATGGAACCAAATGGACCCTAACGGGTCCATTTGGTTCCATTTGTACACTCTCAGAGTTAAATTAACATAGATTTTGGCATATAAATTGGGGTCCCAGAGATAGAAATGCCATTAAATGGGGGTCCGTAGCCAAATGCATGTAATACTGGGGGTCCTTGAAATTAAAATGGTTGCGAATCACTGATAGAGCCATAACATTCTTCTCTTATGGGGGGTCCCTGGCATATATTTTCAAATGGGGGTCCGCAGACTAATACGTGTCAATTTGGGGGTCCTTGACATGAAAAAGTTTGAGAACCACTGTTCTAGATTCAAGGTAGTTTCTAGAACAGAGCCAACTGCTTCTACATCTATTATCTCTGCTGTCAGGCAGTAACCAACTATGTCCAAAATATATATCTTTTTTTTTATAAAAGTTGGTATTGTGACTTTCTACATTGTCAGATACGTTCATGTGTCCTTATATTATAATGACTTTGACTTCACCCAAATCCAGCTCAAGTGGAGTTAGGAGGTTCTTAGTCTCGCGTAGCCAGACAACTATTCCACAATCTCTGAATGCTTGCTATATAGAGTCTGGAACTACAACTCCCCAAATCCGATTGAGGAAGCTGGCACTTCCGTTCACGAAAATATATTTTAAAATATCTTTACATTTTCTTTTTTAATTTCCATTTCTGCTAAGCAGCAAGCTAAATATACTTAAATGATTTTGATTTATAATCGGATACATTTGCGCGACTGTAAAGACGTGGGGAGGAGGCTTCACATCCGGTTTATATTCTAATCATTATCAGAGCTTCCGAGTCCCAGACTGTATGACCGGAAACATTTGTAAATTGTGGGAGACTAGGAGGTTTTTGACCAGTGAGTGTGGAGATAGTTGAATTGATTTGATTAAAGAAAATGAAAAAGTTGAAAAACTGAGATAGGAGGTTGGCGACGATATGTTTCATCCTGGTATTACGCATGATTTTATTTGACTATGTGAAAAACATAAGTATGTTCTGTGTTTATTAAAGATCCAGACCAGTGCAATGACATTTCCGGTCATTTTATTTTGAAGTTTTAGTCTGAAACGCCCTCGCAAGGTTCCATTCTTTCAGGCTATAGTACGGTTATTGTTTGTAGCTTGCAGGCGCACGTAGGGTTGGGACCCGGAACCGGTTATTTTTTCCGATCCGGTTCCGAGATTGAAGAACCGGAGCCGGTTCCATCGTATTTGCATTAACGGTTCCCGCAAACGGTTCCTGGAATTTCTCCTCCGTCTTCATTTGGCTCAGCTGTGTGCATGCAAGCGACTGTGGTGACGTTACGCCTACACGTGTGAGTGGGGTGGATAGCCCACTGATCTAGGATCAGAATAGTAGTGTCCTTTGAGTGTGACGGAGTGAATATTGTCAGGACAGCAGCATATCGAACACACAAAAATCCTCACAACACAAGTGTGGTTGGACTTTACAAGAGAGGAAAATGAGCATGCAAAGTGCATGAAATGCAGTGCAATCCTTTCGTGCAAAGGTGGTAGCACGTTGACTTTAAGTAAATCTCTCCACCAGAGACACAAAGGTTAATCTTATCTAGTCATTGTACCGTGTAGAGTCTCCGAAAAACTGTACGAGCCAACTCTCCTTCTCTGCCGTTTCACTCGGCCCTAAACAGGTTCGCCCCGGATCGCAACGAACGGTCTGGGTGAGCGAGCTGCTCCTAATTTTCTCGCCCCTAAACACGGTCGCCCCGGATCGCAACGAACGGTCTGGGGTGAGCCATCTGCTCCTAAACAGGTGGATAGCGTTTATTTGTTAAGGACGCCCATGCATTCTCCACTGTTGAACGTGCACCCATTAAGTGCATATCTGCATGCACATAATTATATTGTTGGAACGTGCAGCTATGGGAATCACACAGGTGAACGAAATCAAGTACATTTATATTCATTAAAGTTGATCTGTCATCACGCAGTACGTTTTCGTTTACAGGAAGTAATTAAGATGGGCTTTATAGGGACTTTTGATATAAATATACACAAAAATGGGTTTAAAAAATAATAATTGCCATCTATTGTTAGGAATGCCCATATGATGACCATGGATATGCTCTAAAATTGTGAAAAAACGTATTTTTCATTTCACTAGATCTTTAAGGTTCTACAGCACATCCGTCTGCCTCTCATCAGTCCCCCCTACCGCCACGCTGTGGTTCAGAGTCTGGATATGGGGAAAGAACACCAGGGCTGTCAGAGGTTCATCTCTGAGGCCACAGCACGCCCACGCAGGCCCACAGGTAGGTCCCCTACTGCAGTGGTTCCCAACCTTTTCAGCCTGTGACCCCTAAAATTTGAACTAGAGACCCCCCAAAATAATCATTTTTGAACTGGAGAGCCCCCAAAATAATCATATTTGAACTGGGGACCCCCCAAAATAATCATACTTGAACTGGGGACCCCCAAAAACAATCATATTTGAACACCCTGTCCCTGACAAGCACTTGGAATTTTAAGCATTACATTTAGTTTAGACTCGCTTCCACAGATAAATATTATGAAAATATCAGATCGTTGCGAGACGTTGTGAGCTTGTAGATAGTCTATTTATTAATTTTTTGCCTCTTTCTTCTATTGTTTGACAATTTGGTCAAGGTTTGACCAGTTTTCTTAGTATAGTTTGTTGATTACTTTTGATGCCATAATCTGGTGACCCCCCCCCAAAATATTTTAAATGGGGACCCCCCCAAAATAATATTTTAACTGTGGACCCCCCAAAATAATCATATTTGAACTGCAGACCCCCCAAAATAATCATATTTGAACTGCGGATCCCCCAAAATAATCATATTTGAACTGCGGATCCCCCAAAATAATCATATTTGAACTGTGGACCTGCCACCCTGACAAGCACTTAGAATTGTAGGCATTACATTTAGTTTAGACTAGCATCCACAGATAAATATTGTGAAAATAGCTGATCTTGTAGATTTGCAATTTTTGCCTCTTTCTTATATTATTTGACAATCTGGTCAAGTTTGACCAGTTTTCATAGTAGTTTGTTGATTACTTTTGATGCCATAATCTGGGGACCCCCCACAAATCATGTGGGGACCCCCCTGGGGGTCCCAACCCACATGTTGAGAACCACTGCCCTACTGTAACACAGCACGCTTCTTAAAATATGACGAGCTGAATCTCACAGGCCACCATGCCTGTGAGATGGTCTCTTTTTTATGAAATAAACCGTTGATGAACTCTTAAATCTCCTCTTGTCTGACCTGCTCCTTCTCCACCACTGGTTGTAGTGATCGTGACGGTGGGAGCAAAGTCCAAGGTGAACCATGTCGACACGTTTGAGAGCTTTGATCCCCTGACCGACCAGTGGAAGACAGTTGGACGACTGCCCATGAGAGTGAACAATCCTGTGGTGTTTGCCTTAGGTGAGAAGTTCATCAACTCAATCAACTTGGGGTTTGTTTTGCCTCTGACGTGTTGAAATGTGAAGGCAGTAAAAAAAAGGTAACAAGAAGGGGTACAAGGACAGAGCAGTGCTAGGGTGCATGTTGTTTTCATTACTCCTGGATGTACACTAAAGTACGTGTTTTTAGCTCAAATAAAAAAATGACACAGTTCCAGGTCTTAATTAGCCTGGTAAACCCTCCCTTCGGAAATCTCATTTCCATTTGATTCCAGGAGTGAGTCTGGCCTGATTGCCCATTGTGGGAGTTTCTAGCGGAATTACCAACTAACCGAGCCAATCAGCGTCCTCCCTCATTGTTTTGTGATTGACAGCGGGGGTAGGCCAATCAGGTGGAACCAGAGTGGTTCACACGTCATTCATCAATACACCTTTCATACAAGTTGCTCATTAACATCAAAGACAAACCAATTACTCCTGGTGATAATCACTGCAGCCTAAGTGGCTTAATTGGACATCAGAGGGCCACTTGGACATCAAAGCTACATTACTCCCGCCCATCTCCAGCCCACAGCCAAATTGCCCATATAGGTCTGCAGGCCAGACTCACTCCTGAAATAAAATACAATTGAGATTTCTGGAGGGAGGGTTTACCAGGCTAGGTCTTAATGGGTTAAGGGATCCTTGCTAAGTTGCGTTAGAGCCATTTTTTGGTTTTGAATTGACGGAAAGCTCCGTCAATGGCGGTCAGTGGTTGGATTTGAAATGACGGACATCTCCGTCAATGGCAGGAAATGTGTTCAAATATGTATTTCTTTTAACAATCAAGGCATAAGTCATCGTTTAAATTCTGCTCTTCTTCCACCATAGGCTCTACTCTGTATCTGTCCAGAGATACCGGTGACGGTTATGGTTCATACAGTCCATGGGCGATGTGGCGCTATGATCCTCATTGCTCATGGTTGAAGACAAAGGCTCACACGAAGTTGGTACGATGTCACCAAAGTAAGATGTCAAACAATGCCAATTTAAAGATATTTTATAATTAAAATAAGTGTTAAATAGCTTTTATTCTGATAGTTCTGCTATGGAGTGTTTGTTCAGTAACAGGAGTCTCCATGTCTCTCCAGCTCTTTATTAAACAGAAAATGCATTTTCCGGGCCAGGGTACCAATGTTATCCAATCAGGATAGAGAACTCAGTTAGGACACAGATTAAACTAGTGCAATTGGAAGTGGTGACGCAAATAAATGAGCATACACAATTAGAACGGGAACACTTTAAAGGTGAAACTGATAAATGGGTACTCTCTCCTGATTGGCTGAAATTTTGGTAGTCGGTGATGGGGTCGCTAAAAAAACAGTGGGGGTTCATTTATTTTGGCAAGCTAGAAGACTTGTCTTGGTCCAGTTGCAAATTGCAGACAGGTGCTCTCTTCTCAGTGGCGTGCACAGACATTTTGAGGGGCAGGTGCTCAAGTACATTATACTTTTTTTTGTTTACTTGGTCTGCTCTTTTTTACCTCCCTCCCTTTTTACACCTGCACCTCTTTGCCAAAAATAGCCGATCTACAAGCCCACAACGCCTCGCGCTGCGAGGCGTTGTGGGCTTGTAGATCGGCTATTTTTGGCTAAAGTTCTCCTCAGAAAAGGGATGCTAGGTTTCGTGTGGTTATGGTAAAAAGAAAACCCGTATCACATAAAGATTTGGCGGACCCCCTGTAGTAACTCTGAGGACCCCCTAGGGGTCCCGGACCCCCTGTTGAAGACCCCTGCTGTAAACTGTTTTTTCAAAAAGGCACTTCTGGTCAAGAGGGCAAAGGGCAGGTGCTCTAGCACCACCTAGAGTCTATCTGTGCACGTCCCCGTCTCATGGCGTTTTTGAAGGAGGGTAGGGAGTCGCTCTTTTTGATGGCTGGTGGTGGTAGGGCATTCCACATTTTGGTGGCATAACAGTAGACCGAATTCACCCCCAGAATGTCTATTGTAAACAAAAAGATTTAGTTTTTATATATTACATGAACATTTGTTAGTAGTTAAATGAGAAAAGGTGGCCGTACAGAGGTAGCAGAATGAATCTGCTCCAGACATCACAAGTGAGTGATGACAGTGGATCCCAGTTGCTGGTTGTACCAGAGACTGTGAGCGTAGCAGAGTGGTAAATGGTAAATGGTGCATTTATACAGCGCTTTTATCGAAAGCGCTTTACATTGATTGTGCCATTAACCCATTCACACACACATTCATACACCGATGGCGGAGGAAACCATGCAAGGCACCAACCTGCTCATCGGGAGCAATTAGGGGTTCAGCATCTCGCTCAAGGACACTTCGACATTAACTCTAGGGGAGCGCCCCAGCCCGGGATCGAACTGGGAACCTCGCGGTTTTCCAGTTCACTCTACCCGGCCACTCTACCCTCTGAGCCACTGCCGCCCCAGAGTGGTGGTCAATGCCGCTCCACGCTACAGGGGGCTGTTGTCACGCTCGCTATTCGCTGATGTTGATTCCCTCCCTCCGCTCCGTCACTCACCCACCTTGATTTGCGCACCGGTCGCTCAGCGCTTTCGCTCGGGCCCGTCCGCTCAGCAGCCCAAAAACAATGAAAACATTTTTTTACTGTGTGTCCGAAGCACTTTCTCTTTTGGCACAAATGCGTCCCCATGAGTGTAAAGAGCCTAGATGGACAGGAACTATATTGCAAAAGACGCAGCAACTGTAAAATATGAAATAAATGAATTGGGAAAAGGAAATAATTGAAATAATTGGGCCTGTATTAGTGGAGTGGTGCGGTCAAGCAGCAGTAAGGTAACACTACTGACATCACAGCCTTGAGTATGGGAAATGTTGGTAGCTCTTAAAGGGACATTTCACCGATTTAGCAACCAGATCTTATTTTAATGACGTTTAGGATTCAAGAAACAAGCTCCTGGGTTTTTTTTGTGTACAATCTGTGTTTTTAGATATATAGTAATCTTCGAACATCTCGTGACGTTATTTACGTCACGAGAAGTTACATCATTCCTTTCCGCACTACATGTTGTCTCGACACGTCATGCAGCCAGCGGGCAGCCCCCCGCCCCCCTCCTGCCAGAGATTTTAGACACAACAGAACACAGAAAACATCCCAAACTGCACATTTGTTCGCGGACCTTTTGTTAAATTTGAAGAGTGACGCATTACTTTACCTGAGTTACATCTTCTGATAGTTGTACTTGAATGTTGACATGAAATAATAATCCTGTGTAGTGTTTCATAAGCGCAAGCATGAAATAATCCAAATACAACGTGGAGACGGTAAACAAACTGACTTCCAGTGTTGCCAGATATTGTGAAAGAAATAAGAAACCAGGTCTATGAAAACAAGCCCAAAAGAAGATAACTAAGCCAAGAGCACTTTAAACCTAGACATGGGATATTATATATTTGAAAAATGCCGATCTACAAGCTCACAACACGTTGCGATGTTACCCATTGTGAGCTTGTAGATCTGCTATTTTCCAAAAAATCTTGAGGGGAAAAAAGTGCAAAATGTAGAGTATTTTTTTATCGTTTTAACAACACATATTTGGTTGGGGCTTCCTGGCACAAATTATAATTTCAGATGGGGGTCCGTGGAAAAATACATGAACATCTTTGAGAACCACTGGTTTAAACAACAATCAAAACATTTGGATACAAACCCAAATATCAACTACATTTTAGAAAGAAGCCGCTTATAATAAGCAGACATGGCAACACTGAACACCAGCTGGCATACATGCTGTGTAGATCACACCCACAAGCAGCCTCTACTCCCCCACAAAGAGGTGCAGTGCACCAAAGCATTATGGTCATTGTAGTATTGCAGCGTTCCAGTCGAATTCTAGTCAAACACACAGATTTCATTATTTTTCTGGCCATAGGGTGCACATTTTAAATTGTTCTACTGTTATCTACTACAAATACTATTAACATTGAGTGATTGCAGTTTCTTCCAGGGGTGAAATGCTCCTTTAACAAATGTATTGCATAAGAGAATGCATAATTATTGCACAGCATCATATTAGTCAAATTACAATTTGAAATTCAAGTTGAATTTAAAATGATCTGTTAAAGATCCTGCCTTTTAACTTAGTTTTGGAATTACCGCTAAGTGTTGTTACCTCGGTTACCCAATGAGAGGCTGCATATGGCGAAGATCATCACTTAAATGATCATTTAATGTTTTCCCCCTGTTCAACCCCACATGGTCCATAGGCCTGGTGGTGCTGGATGGATATCTGTTTGCAGTGGGGGGCCGGGGCCGGGATGATGATAAGACTCGAGACTCGATGGAACGCTACGACCCCAACGCAGACACCTGGCAGCTGATGGACTCTGTCGGTGTGGGAGCACATTACTATATTGGCAGCTGTTTGGTCGCACTGGATGGACATCTCTATTCTATTGGTATGGAACAGATTCATGCACCTGCAGGTTCAGCCTGCTGGGTTTCATGAGGTTGTGTTATTTTTATAATGGTTTTAGTGAATGTCATTGTCAAGCATAATGGTAGCCTCGCGTGGCCAGACAATATCACACGACACACTGCGTGGATATTAGTCTGGTCCCTATCAACGGTAGATTTTTTTCCAAGGGGCGGTTACAAAAAGATCCAAACGGACTCTATTGGTTAGACCTAAACCAATCAGAGCAGTGCTTCCTTGTACGAACCAATCAGAGCAGTGCTTCCTTGTACGTCATTGCTCCAAATAAGGTGATATGCCCGCCCACATTTGGATACTGGGCCCTGGTTGGTTCCGCACAACTGCGGAGGGAGAGAAATTAAATCTCTATGGAGGGGGGCCAGACCTAATCTGCCGAGGGCTAAAGTGCATGCAATTTTGCAAAGGCAGATTCGTCTGGAACCAGGCTAGCATAATGGTTCACTGGAAATATACACATCCTTTGGTATTATTTTATGCTTCTCCTGTTCACAGTGAATAATGTTTTGTTCTCCTGGACTCTAGGTGCTGCTCCAGATAAACGTAGCCAGGTGGCCAAATTCAATCCTGAAACATCTGTGTGGACAGAAGTTGCTCCTATGCAGATTCCACGTAGTCAATTGGCTGCCTGCACTCTGAATGGAAAGATCTATGTTACAGGTATCATACCGGTTCTTAAAGGCTCTTAGTTAGTGGTGGAATATGGTGGTGATATCGAGTGACCCAATTGTATTACTGGATTGTAATTTGTTCATCACTTTAATGTTAGATCTGGTAAAGGTTGGGCAGATTTTTTTTATACTTGATGTGCTGCTGAATTTCTTAACATATAATAATACAACATAATTTATCAGTTAATGTATGTTTTGTATCAATAATCTAATTCTGTAAAGTCACTAGTAAATTGTCAAATAACTATTGGAGTAACAAAGAATCACACCAAGTAGAGCAGGGGTGCCCACACTTTTTTAACTTGGGTTCTACTCTTGAAATTGCCAGCTCATGGTGATCTACCACTAATGCACGCGCGCGCGCAGCGCGCGTGCATGAGTGCCGTGCGTTCGCGCGCGCGCGCCAAAAAAATTGGCCGGATTTGCGCGAAAATTGCGCGGTTTTGGATGGATTTCTTTTCTTTTTTTCCCTGTTTTTTGGGTGGTTTTTGGTTACTTTATTTCGGTTTTAGGGTTAGAATTAGGTTATTTCTTATTTTTGCCTGATTTTATCGATTTAATTATATATTTTAAAAAAAATGTTATTCATTTTATTTACCAACCAACAAATAATTATTATCCCATGAACATACTTAAAAATGTACCTATGGGAGCTAAATAACAACATTAAGGCATTAGGACTGTTTCAAAATCAATGAATGCATTTATTTATCATTCCAATTACTCCACATTGGAAGAAGTTGAATTGCAAAGCAGAAAATGTTTGGTAAAGTTAGTCTTAGTTACAAATTACTCATGGAATGTAACACAACATTATAACAATGCATACATACAGTCACATGAAGGCATAATGCAGCAACAAGTGAAACAACAGGTGCCTAAAAAAGCTCAGTTGTAAGAACAGAGTCTCTTTTTACTTCCTCATCCATGAAACAACATCAAATAACACTGCTTGGGTTCACAGGAAGAAAAAAAATTATAGTTGTGCCTTGCACAATCTTAACAGGTAGCCAGGCTACAATAAAACAGCTCATTTGCAGGAACAGAGTCTCTTATTATCTCATCAATAAGATGGAAAAACACCAAATAACACTGTTTGGGTTCACAGGAAGAAATAAAATAGTTGTGCCTTGCACAATCTTAACAGGTAGCCAGGCTACAATAAAACAGCTCATTTGCAGGAACAGTCTCTTATTATCTCATCAATAAGATGGAAAAACACCAAATAACACTGTTTGGGTTCACAGGAAGAAATAAAATAGTTGTGCCTTGCACAATCTTAACAGGTAGCCAGGCTACAATAAAACAGCTCATTTGCAAGAACAGAGTCTCTTACTATCTCATCAATAAGATGGCAACACCAAATGACACTGTTTGGGTTCACAGGAAAAAAAAATAGTTGTGCCTTGCACAATCTTAACAAGTAACATAAAACAGCTCAGTTGAGTCTCTTACTCAAGTGACTCATCATTACCACCAGTGACCAGTCTCTCACTCAAGTTATTCCTACAAGTTTGTAGTTCCAGCAGGCACATAGAAAGTTTCTCTTTTTCTTTCCTCCTCTTTCTCTCTCTCTCTCTCTCTCTCTTGTTGACTGTCCCTTCAATTCCCTGTGAAAACCACAAAGAGAAGCAAGGCTAAGAAACCAAAAAGTACACATCTACACAAGCAACATTCCATGGCTCACTATCCTATCAATAGGAGCGCGCTCTAATCCATGGTTCTAACAGGCGCGCTTCTCCAGCGCAGATGGCCGCATGCGCTCTCTCACACACACACACACACACACACACACACACACACACACACACACACACACACACACACACACACACACACACACACACACACACACACACACACACACACACACACACACACACACACACCACAAGCCACACTGCAATATATTTCAATAGATTTAGGACAGATTCCTACCTTAAGCAGATGACTGTTTGCACTGAATGGAGTCCGTTAGTGCTGCGTAATCCGGACTGTCACGGCTGACAGCTAGTCTCAAGCAGGCCTCCAAATGTTCATCAGTTAAGGTGGAACGGTATTTGGACTTAATTATCTTCATGTGGGAAAACGCTGATTCACATAAATACGTTGAGCCAAAGAATGCTGTGAGTGAGGCTGCACATGTCCTGATGTTTGGATACTTTTCCTCCATGAGTAAGTTCCAAAACTGTCCATCACGGGCCCGTGATTTCAACTGTATGTCAGCCTGCAGTGCCAAGATCTCATTCTCCAGCGCAGATGAATTCATGTTAAACAGTGTTGCGATGTTCGAGGCCATGGAATCAACATCAGTGTCTTCTCCGAATGGGAAGCACATGAATGTAGCGATAGGCTCAAGTAAGGCAAAATCTCGAAAGCGTTTGTTAAAGTCTGACTGCACATTTTTTATTTGCTCTATGTAGCGCGCACTGTCAAATTGCGCAGCCGCCTTTCCTTGCCTCTCCAGCTCGGACTCTATGTTTGGAAACTTCGTCAGATCCTTGCGCTGCATTTTTGATAACAGCCTTTCTAGTTTTCGTTTGAAACAATTTACTGAGCCGATCATGTCGACCACAGTTTTGTCTTTCCCTTGCAGCTCCAAGTTAAGCTCATTCAATATGTTGGTCACATCAACTAAAAATGCCAAATCTAGCAGCCACTTCTCGTCATCAAGCTGTTTGTATTCTGCATCTTTCGCGCTAAGGAGAAGCTCTTTTATCTCTGGTAGGAGCTCTCGGAATCTCTGCAAGAATTTCCCCCTACTCAGCCATCTGACATCGGTGTGCAGCAATAGGTCAGTGTGGTCGCTGTCAGCCTCTTCCAGTTGCGCACGGAACAGCCGTCTTTGAAGTGCTCTGGCCCGGATAGAGTTGGCGACTTTAATTGACACATCCATCACCTCTTTCATATTCAACATTTTGGCACATAGTGCTTGCTGGTGTATTATGCAGTGATAGTTAACAAAGTCGGGGAAATCGTCGTCTTGCTTGCATTTGGCGATGAATCCATTACTGCGCCCCACCATCGCTGGCGCACCATCAGTGGTGATTGATACCAATTTAGACATCGGGATCTGGTTTTTGTCAACAAAGCTTTTGAATATCTGAAAAATGTCCTCGCCCCGAGTGTGTTCTTTCATTGGTAGCATTGTTAATAGTTCCTCTTTTGCTGTCATATCTTTGAATACGATCCTAATGAAAACACACAATTGTGCTGTATCACTTATATCGGTAGACTCGTCTAACTGCAACGAGAAACACTCACATTTTGCAATGTTCTTCTTAAGTTGCTGAGTCAAATCATCAGCCATCATTTCACACCGCCGTGTAACAGTGTTTCTGGATAACTGAAGGGATTTGACAGCTGATACTATTTCAGGTTGGTTTTTAAAATCACGAAATAACGAGTCTGCAGCCACAAGGAAGGCGTCTTTTACCATCTGTCCATCTTGGAAGGATTTCTTACTTTGAATGAGCATATGACTGACCCGGAATGATGCTTCAGTGGCTGCTTTTGCTTTTGAAGTGGGCTTTGTGAAATATGACTGCTGTCCGGTTAATTGTGCTTTCAGTTCGCCCAACCTTTTCCTTCTCAATTCACTTTTGGGAGGGAATTCACCGTTGAAATCCTTATGGCGTGTTGTAAAATGTCTCTCCAGGTTTCCTTTCTTTGCAAAGACGCTGGTGTTACATAGAAGGCAAACGCAATTGGAATGTGACATCGTGAAAAAATATTCTTCTTCCCACTCTGCGTGGAAGTGGTACGTTTTTGGCTTCTTTGCCGCGCACATCTTGATATAATTGTTATTTTTAATAGACTTGAATACTGACGTTCCCCGCGCTATTCACATGAAAACAAGGCATTGCATTGTGGGTTTGAAGCCGCGGGCCGGGGCGTTGACAGTGAGGCCGAAAGACCGTGCATGCCAGTCAGTGAGCAGAAGACAAAAAGGGGCGTTTTATGTTTTTTTATTTTTTTTTTCCCAGGGACACACACACACACACACACACACTAATACCGCAATACACATACATCACAAGCCACACTGCAATATATTTTAATAGATTTATTTAGGACAGATTTTTTTTTTCTTTTTCTGGGGGATTGCAGGCGGTCTGCGCAGCCTCTGCGGTCTACTGGTCGATCGCGATCGACGTAATGGGCACCCCTGAAGTAGAGGAACGATGTTAAATCCCTGTCCATTCATTTCAAGGAGGAACACAGAGGGGGCGGGGCTTAAGCAATTACAGCCTGTCGCTATTGTCCGTCTAAGAGCTTCTAGAACGTTTGGGAAGTTTAGCATGCTGGAAACTGGAGTTATGGCTGTTTAAAGCCCAGCCAATAAGAACACAGAGGGGGCAGAGTAATTGTGGGCATGTGTGGCACCCAGGCCACACATGGTCCCTGGTGTGGCTATTGTGATGGCAGACCCTGGCCCTGACCAGTGTTGGTGTGTGCGCACACACATGCGTGCACGTGTGCTGAGCCTGCGTGTGTGTGCATGTCTTTAAGTGGTGCCATGTGACTGGTTGCATCTTTGTGTTGCAATCAGCTGCAGCTGTTGGGGCCGGTGCTCGGACAGACACACACACACACACACACACACACACACACACACACACAGTAAAATGTAGGAGTGGTTACCACCACTCAAAAATATATTTTCCTCTGAGATGTAGTGGTGTAGAAGTAAAACATTCAAACACTAAAAGTATCTCAAAATTGTACAGTGCTTGAGTAATGCATTTAGTTACTGATCTCATTTCTATTATAGACTCACTTAAACTTCACTGTAGTTTGGGTCTATAGCAAAACATACTAACAGACACTTGTTTATCTATAGGTGGTCTGTGGACTGACGCAGCGGAAAATACGATGGAGTGCTACAACCCCAAGACCAACCAGTGGACCATGTGTGCCCCCATGGAGGCGAAACGCTACTCGCATAGCACGGCTGTGGTGGATGGAAAGATCTACGTGCTAGGAGGGATGGATGAAGACTATGTTATCGATGATGGACTCGGGTAAGACACTGCTGCTCCATGAATGTCTGGGGAAAAGTGTCTTCTGTTCTGGTCCATACCAGGCATTTCTCTCACTGCTGTTGGTCTCTCTTCATGCAGATATCCCTATGGCATTGAGTGCTACTGTGAAGAGACGGACACGTGGGACACTGTGGGAGAGATGCCTGCTGCTCGCTACGGTCTGCAATGTGTCTCTTTCAAGCTGAGGAATGATCATGGTCAACCCATAGATTCTGATTCTGATTCTGATGATTATTTTGAAGATGCCCGTCTCGAGCCTGATCCATGGATGTATGGATGAATTTATGGATTATTAGACAATAGATATATAATAATAGAATATGATTATGATGTAAACAATGATGATGCAAATGAGGATTATGACGACTTGATATAATCATCTACCGGCTCTACTGCGGCAATGGATTCTAGTAGAATGTTTGGTGTCAAACCTCCCTGTGCAGCCATCAGCTTCAGTAGGTGTTGGATGCTCTCGGTAGAGGAAATAATGTTCTTGGATTAATGATCCCTGTCTTCCCTGGCTCATGATGTGCTCATGGACTTCTCCTGGATGTACACTAAAGTATAAATGACAGTCGCCTGCTTAGGTTGACTGTTTATTGTGTTAAAATAACAAAACAAAAAAACACCTTAAGCTGCAAGGCTTTTCTATTGGGTTTGAGGCAGAGTACTGAGAGATTGCATGACAGTCTGGCTCGTGGCTCAGAGTAGGGGAGAGGGTGGCATGTGATTTTTGTGGGTTTCTTTAGGAATATTGGTCATAGTAAACAACCAATTTGTCTGTATACTCTCAAATACATTTTGTGAGAGATCATCATAGTCATGCTACTAGGGGTCACATAGTTAAACAAAACCCAGAACAAATGTGCTATGCAGATCTGTAATGTATATTGGTTCTCAAAGTGGGGTCCTTGCGGGGGGTTCCAGGGGGTCCCCAGCAAAATTTTAACCACTTTAACCTTTTATACTTTGGCTATTCAAAAATAGCAGATATATAAGCTCATAGCACGGCACTTGTAGATCTGCTTTTTCTTTTTAAATAGTGAAAAGTTGTGCAAACCTTTGAATATATATATTTTTAAAGCAAACATTTGTAACTCAAATCTTGGCTTCTAGGGGGTCCCTGGAATACAATATTTGAGATGGGGGGGGGGGGGGGGGTCTGCGGCAAAATATATATAATTTTGGGGGTCCTTCACATGAAAAGGTTTGAGAACCACTGACGTATAGGGCCATTACAATATGGATGGAATGTAATCTGATAGGTTGCCATGCTTAGTTTATTTTTGACTTGACTTTCACCCCCCCCCCCCCCCTTTGTGTTCTTAGTTTTAAAACGAACAATATTTTTCCTAATAAAGTTTATCATTTGACATAATAAACCATAGACTTCACAAGAAGAGCTTGTAGAGCTATTGTAATGTTGTATTATTAATCATTCATCAGTGAATATAGTTATGACATTTATTATTTATTTATAAATCTGTTTTACAAAATCTCTCCTCAGCCCTGCTTTCTTAGAATGTTGGTGTTATATCTCCCCCTCCAGGTTATAAAAATACACACACACAGCAGTTTAACACTAGTTGATCATCAATAACATTTAGTCAATGGATTCACAGTTTTTATTGACAACACATTTATTGACTGTCACTTGTATTCAGCTTTTTTGCATTTTTAAATAATCCAATCACGTGCCGTATAGTTTATTCCTACACTTTTTTTAATTCATGTTATAGCCAATTGCTATTTGATATTAAATGTGTTTGTTGCTGCATTTATATTGTTATTGTCGCTCCACGCCTTCCTGTTTTTGATGACAGTTTTCAGGTGTTTTTGGTTTTATTTTCTTCATTTCTTAAATTAACCAAACTCTCCAAAAAGTAACCAAAAGTAAAAGTACTCATTATGCAGAATGTCCCATTTCACAGGTTTCAATTGAATGAAATGTATTAGTGAGGTAAAAGTATCAATACTGCAAAGCAGAACCTACTCTGTTAGGGCGTGCTCCCACCGCACTTTTATTTTACCTATGGAGCGGAATCTGCCAATGCTTTGTCAATGCAAATGCGTGGATTCATGGAAAAAATGTGCAAGACCAGGAATCCACGCATTTGCATTGACAAAGCATTGGCAGATTCTGCCCCAGAGGTAAAATGAAAGTGCGGTGGGAGCGCGCCCTTACAAGTGAAAGTCCGGGATTAAAAATGTACTTGAGTAAAAGTACAAAAGTATTGGCATCAAAATATACTTAAAGTACTCAAATGTTTCGTTTCGCAATGCGACACGAATGCGCACTGTCGCCATGCGCACTGGTCTAAGTACCCGCATCTTTCGTATTGTTCAATAACAAGCTTTTTAATCCTATCGGCGGCCATTTTTGTATTTTATTTGTTTTAATGTATTAGAGTGCAATACACCTCCCAACTGATAGGGTCGCATAGTTGAAAGCATCGGAGAAAAAATAAATGGCTGGCGATCAAATTAAAATGCTTTTTATTGAACAATACGGATGATACGGGTACTTAGACTGGTGCACTTTAACTGGACACATCCGTGGCTTGGGGGGTCAACACTTTATATTTGAAATCTGAACGTTTATGTAGATGTGGCGGTTGTAAATGTAAAACATTCGCAAACCAGGAACAAGTGGTTCCATGACGCTTGTGACAGATGAGCGTCATGTGAACCATGTGTCCCTAATCACAGTAACATTGAAATCACCTGTTGGCTTTTAGAGCATGTCAGAACAAACAGATCTGACAGACTACAGAGGTGGATGGAGCTCTTCCAACATAAAACAAAAGAGTCTTTATTACAAGAAAAACAAGACGTAACACGGTATGTCAGTGACCTGTCATTTAAACAGACCTGCCAACCCTTCTGTTCTCACCAGGAGAATCCTGTTATTTGACCCCATCTCCTGGACGTCTCCTGTTCTTCCATTTCTCCTGTTCTTATCCTGTTTTGGGGGAATCCACCCTTTGTGTGTGTGTGGCCCCTCACTGATATGCAGCCACAGCCATTCATGTTAATTTGATATGCAAATCACAATGGCAGTATTGGATTTTTCTTTTTGTTGGAAGGTGTGAGTGGGCTCTCTCTCTCTTCTTTTTTGAGGCACGGAATTTACTTTTAAGAAATCGTTTGGATAGAATTTAGTTGTTTAACTTCATATATGTGGTCTATTTTTCATGACAGAGCCTATTTTTTTTTTTTTTATCAGAGAACCGGCAGGGGCGGGCAGTGACACGCATTGTATCCGAATAAAGCAACCTATTTTTGGCATGGCCCGTTTAGAAGTCCTCCATGCGTCAAGGCTGATAAAAGTGTCAAACTCCCCAAATCCACCCGAATACTGGAAATTACATCTACTCTGTTCAAAAAATCTGTGACCCCCCAGTATTTTCCACCACTGGTTATTTGTGTGTGTGTGTGGTTATACCATGTGTTTCATCAATATGGACAATTCATGGACAGTTAAAAAGACATGACTGTCAATAAGGACATTCATAATTCATGATATTTATAATTCTTTATATTATAGAAATATTATATTCCAGTCAGGTGAAGATTAGACCATTTATTAGGAGGTTTTCAGCAGAGCAGCAGCATACACAGATCAGTAAAGCCAGGCCTCCTGGCCTGACCAACAGCCCCTCGAGCACCCGTCTCAGATCGTTCTTATAGTGTCCACTTTACCAGAGATGCTGTCCTTGAATGGTCATACTATATGTACAGACATGTTACACGTATAGACGACATCAATGGTATTGCTGAACCAGCTAGAAAGAGAATAGTGTGTAAATAGACAGTGGAACAGTTGTTGCGTAATGACAGCAACAGGAGCTGTGAAAAGACCCCAAGCTGTGAGTTTAAACCTCCTTGGTTCAAATACAGTTAGATAGTACAGAAAGGATTTTAGAACAGGTTGGCATTCTAAAATATCCATTACAGGGTATGTTCCTGTGTAACCACATGTAACAGTAATGTGTGTTCTCTCTCACCTCAGACATGGCTGACAACATCCTGGATGCTGCCTGCCAGAGAGAATCACCACAGGCTGCCAAGAGGATGAGACTGGACACTGACCATGTGAGTGTGTGTCTGTGTGTGTGTATGTCGCACACGCACATGGAAAGTGTGTGATGTTTAACTCTTTAAGACCAGGAACGCATCTGTGTGTCATTTTTAGATTTCGTTGGGCTATTCAAAAATAGCAGATCTACAAGCTTGTAGATCTGCTATTTTTTTTTAAATCATGAACAATTTTGTGCAAATCTTTGAATATACATATGTTTAAAGCGAGCATTTCTAACTAAAATGTTATTGCTTCTGGGGATTCTACAAATGTCTTCTAAATCAGTTTAAAACAGTTTTCTGAAACACTTATGTTGAAATAATATCAGTGTCAGTGTCAAGGATCCCCACACCGATATGTATTTGGCTGCGGACCCCCATCTCAAAAAAATTGTTCCAGGGACCCCCAGAAGTAAAGATTTGAGTAAAAACAATTGCTTTATAGATAAGATTTGCAAAAAAAAACACAGATCTGCCGTGCTATGAGCTGGTATATCTGCTATTTTTGAATAGCCAAAAGCATAAAATATGGATAAAGTGGTTACACATATGCGTCCCCCGGTCTTAACAGCTGTTGTTGGACTGACTGCATTGTTGTGTGCAAGCTGCTGTGTGTTTGACTGTTAAAAACATCAAGCATAGGAGGACAGAATACATGCTTGATGTCTGTATGTTTGTCTGCGTTTCAAGGCATTCATGATGCGTTTGCACCTGTTGTGACGCATCTCGTGTGATCACCGAAGAAAATGCACTTAAGACTTCTGGTGATTAGTAGTTTTGTTCCCTACCTATGTTGAATGCACTTATTGTAAGTCGCTTTGTAATGTAATGTAATCACCACCTTTGGCTACATTTGAGGAGGGTTTGGGTCTGTTTGGGGCAGATCGGTGCTGATTGGGAGGGTAAGGCGAAGATGGAGAGGGGGATGGATGAGAGAATTCACTCTAGACTATACTGATAGATAATTTCTAATCAATAGTTTATTAGATTATAATTATTGTATGATTATTGTATTGTATCACTTTGGATAATTGCATAAAGTATGATGTATTTGCTCAGAAGGGACTGTTCTATAACTGCTAAGATAAGATGTCCTTGCTCCCTGGCCTACTCTTTCTTACCCATGAAAGTTGTGGCTACAGTTTATCTATGATGCCTTAGAACAGGTTACCGTGCCACCAAAATGAGCCTTTGCCCTGTTCATGATTGATATTATATTGTGGGGTGGGCTTAATAAGAGATAAACTGTCTGTTATAATGCTGAACATTTTGTATTACCAGTAGAGAGATATTTTTGCTGTACGGTGCCTCGTGGATTGATTCTTTCTCTTAATACAATGTCAACCTTTTAATTTGAGAACCGGCCTGTGTCTGTCTTTGATTTCGTCTCATCCTTTTTACACTGGGTTTTCAGCTGTTTAACTGCAAATAGTTTTAATTAACATAGAGCAGGATTTACGACCCTTATCAGCTCTTTTATCTACTTTATCAATTGGTCCTTCGTACGGTTAAAGGCCTGTCCGACATTATTATCATAATTATTATTAATATTTTTCTCGGACGGTGCGTTTAGAATCAGCCTTAAAATTCAAAAAAAAAAAATTCCCATCTTTCTTTTTCGCGGTCGACTCTGAGGGGCTCCGGACGACTCCTCTTCGCGCGAGGACTCTTTCCGGTCAGCTATCTTAGAATCAGCCTCTTTTTCAAATATTGTTTTTGGAGACAAGCGGCTCACAGACTTTCCTCAAACGCGTGGGGATTCTCCGTCCAGCTGACCACAAAGACACAGGTTACATTTTGGTTCGGTTCCTTGACTTGTAATTTTGACATTGCATTAACTTTAACACGAGGCTCATTGGCCGTACTTGTATATATATATATTTGTAAAATTGTTATCAGTATTGATGTTGTATATATATATTTTTTTTGGACAGATACTGTCAATACATATATATGCGCATATCAGACGTCTACCAGTGTGTGCATAGATATTTATTGCCTGGTACATCTGTTCCTCTGTTTTTAACTGCAGTTGTATAGATACATTTATTCAGATCTGATCTTAAAATAATAATAATAATAATAATAATAATAATAATATTATATATATATATATATATATATATATGCAGTTGCCTGTTCAATGGACAACAATTAGGTGTTGTTTATTTGACTTGTATAAATGCAATGTATATATATATATATATCATTCTTTTGTAAACCGGTTGTCAGGCAAAATTAGATTTGTCTGCATGTTTTATTATTTCATTTATTTTGCTTTAAATTTTTGGTACCACAACTTATGACTCAGGCAGAACCCAGATTCTGTACTTTATGACTCAGGCAGAACTCAGATTCTGTACTTTATGACTCAGGCAGAACCCAGATTCTGTACTTTATGACTCAGGCAGAACCCAGATGCTGTACTTTATGACTCAGGCAGAACTCAGATTCTGTACTTTATGACTCAGGCAGAACCCAGATTCTGTACTTTATGACTCAGGCAGAACCCAGATTCTGTACTTTATGACTCAGGCAGAACCCAGATTCTGTACTTTATGACTCAGGCAGAACCCAGATTCTGTACTTTATGACTCAGGCAGAACCCAGATTCTGTATTTTATGAATCAGGCAGAACTGACATTCTGTATCCTAAGTTACTTTGATTTTGTAAATCATTTAAACCTTGACACACACAGATACATTCAGTGTGTGCCAATAAGAGGGGAATTATTATAGGAAATAACATAGTGTATCCAGATACACCATTCAATTATTTTTCATTTTTAATACGTTTAATATTTTGATTTCATTCCCATTTATCTAGGAACCAGCCATCTTTGACTTCTCCTGTGTTCCTTTGCCCCAGGCAACCTCTGTATGACTAAAACCAGCTACAGGCATCTCATCCATTCAGCCCCTAAACAGCATTACATCAGCACTAAACCGTTTGTATGATATTTACTTATTTTCTAGGATAAGACACAGCCTGCTGATTTGAGTATTTTAAAGAAACTAGTCATTTAAACCTTCTACTTTGCCACAGACAGAAGTATTTAACCTTTGGGTAGGGCTGACGGCCTCTTTCTCTCACTCACTCTGTTGTCACTGTCTGTCTCTCTATCTCTCTCTCCCTGCAAGCCGTGCATCTGCTCAGAATTGTTTTATTTAAATTTTATATCAGTAATTGTCATTTCATCCTTGCCACACACAGATACATTCAGTGTGTGTCAAATAGAGGGGATAATAATTATAGTAGAACAGGTCAATTGTCTACACTAGCCCACCCACTTCTTGTATAGATACTAAATAGATTTTGAACACAGTCTTTTAAGTTTTAGTCACGTCTGAATAATTACATTTTTACAGTATGGGAAATATCCCTTCCCCGTCACAGGGACCTCGAAGGCCCCTCAGCAGACAGGGACCCACTAGTGGTAAAAAAACGCAGCGCACCACTAACACTGACATACTAACTTCATTTGATAAGTCAATGTTTGAAAGTAAGGACGATGACAAGGTTTTGTTTGACATAACAAAAATTACTCTTTATCCACGTTCTCAGGATGTGGACCTGCTTGGACCTGCTGTCGGTGCGCCACCAGGACTTTCACCCCGACCCGACGTTCCTCCATCTGACACAAGCACTAGTAAGAAATCAAAATCTCTACCTGAACGTCGGGTTAACACTAAAACACACCCTACACAATCACTTACTGCACAACATACAGCAGAGCTACACACACTACTAGCGCCCTTAATGGCCTATACACAGGGGGATGGCAATTTAGCTTATGGGTACAGGAAATGGTCTCCTGAAGATATTAAGAACATTGCAGAAACTTTACCTAATATTCAGGACAATCCAGAGGGGTGGGAGACCGCGCTCAAAGCAGAGATAATAGAACTCCAGCTTAACACTACGGAAGTCAGGGACCTTATTGCAAAAAGTAGCCCGAAAGCCATGTCACATCAGATTTCAGAGGGGGCCCACCTCCTCGACCTACATGGCCGTGCAATCCAATGTTTCCGTACCGAGCCACCAGCTCTGGACGAACAGAGACCCCATCTGATAAGACAGGTAGACCACGAGGAAGCTGTAAACAAAATGATAGGGAACGCACTTGGTCTCCTGCGTGCTAAAACTAATTTATCTGTCCTCACCGACATCAAACAGAAAGTCGGAGAGGATGTCTCGGAATTCATTCAGAAATTTAAAACCCAGTTTAACCGCCACTCAGGCCTAACCAGTGGCCAGGTGGGCTATCAACACTTGTTTAACCTCCTCTTAATGGATGCTCTGTGCCCTCACTTAAAGCAGGCCATAACACAGTCTGATCCCTTATGGAAAACAAAAACTATAGACGATATCACTACTCTTGCTAAGCATTACGAGAGCTGCATTGCAGACCCAAAACCTAGAGCCAAAATTCAGGCTGTGATTTCTGCAGAGGGTCACGTCACATTGCATCCACCACAACATAGCAAGCCAAAGAATCCACATCACACCTGGGGAGCCGGGGCACGCCGACAGCACAGCCAACCATGGAATCAAGGTAATACATCACACACCCAGTTAACCTTTGGGCCACAGGGCTCACAAAATACAAGTCAAGCTCCGCGTCGAGATTATAAGACCATGCAGTGTTATAGTTGTGGAAAATATGGCCATACCCAGAAAAAATGTTACAACCTAAACGAGGCTCTCCCCTTTAAACGGACAAAGACACTCTGGCCGAAAATAGATAAAATTGATACAGAGATAGATGAACTTGATGTGTCCTAACTTTTAAAACACTTCAAGGAATCAGTCCTTGTAGATCTGCTAATTTACAATTCGATTAGTTTCATTGATTCAAATTCATTTACTTAAAGGACTTTATTTTATTTTATATAAAGTTGATTCTAAAGTCTTACACTTGGTCCTCATTGTTACTTTACCCATTACTAAGTATATTAGATCATCAAATTCATCCTAGGTTCTCTTGACTCCCTTACCCAATACAGCCTCTAATTTCCCCCGTTTCTTATCTGCTTACATTCTCTTGTTCGGAGCTGCTCTCATAACAAAGTAGGCTATGGTTAATAATTGCTCACAGAGAAGACTACATTAACACTATAATATTATACTATGAAGGCTTGTTTTGAACGTTTTTTTTAAATTATTCTTTATAATTGATGAAAATATTACTATATATTTTTTTGACCATGTAGAACTGATAATTTTGAAAAGTTTCACCATTGACAGACAAAAGGTGATTATTTCCTATCTCCCATTACTATAAAAAAAATTATATCTGTATATGAGTTTAATATATATATATATATATATCTTTCATAAATATAAAATCATCTACCCTAGCACACTCACTTCATGAAATTGAAATTAGAGGTTCTAATATGATATGTGTCAATATAGTATTTATGAGTACCCATCTTGAGATAATCTGATACCTGTTACATTTATATATTTACCAAAGACGATTCAGATTGTTAACCCATTTAATATTAATCTCACATTGGTTGTCTTGTTCCCATTTATATGGGTCCCACTTTCAATTGTCAACAGAAAATGTACTAAAATATTCTAGTGTAACTTTATATTCTATTGTAACTTAAAAAAAAAAAAAAAAAAAAAAAAAAAACACTTTAAAGAAATTAGTCCTTGATGTGCTCACACACCCCATACCACTGTTGATTTTGTTCACTAATGTTGCTTTGTTTGTGTTTAGTGTCTATCCTCCCTGCTGGTTTTGGGGCCCTGGTATTGGCTAGACACCCACCTATGACCCCTATGACGCTGGGAGTGCTCCGGCTGCTCCTTCTCTGCTGTGCCTAATGTGGGATTAGGACGTGCCACCTGTATCTCCACGACACCCAGAGCACACCAGCGTATTAATTCCATTTGATTATTTGACATTCATTAGTTCAGTTTCTGATGGCTGGTCTTAAGTTAAATCTGTTTTATGTTTTTCTTTCTCGTTAGTGGATAGTTTAGTTTTTATTTTGTTTTGATAGCTGAGGGGGTTCTATTTATGACGACGGGGACATATTTTCTGGCATAAACGGAATCCCACCCTTTTTGTTCCTTTGATCAAAACCATCATTTTTGACTTCATGTTAAATTTCCACCCTATAGTATTCGTTATAAAACATTCTCCATGTCTGCTCTATACCTTACAGCATCACTGTACCCCGAAAGAAGGCAGCCGAGATCCATTCAGATCCAAATTACTGATGTAAAGATTTTTTGGTGACCCAAGACCATATGGGATCAGAGGTCAGTGGATTTCAGAGGGGTCACAACAGAGGTAAGGTGTACATTTTAACATCTTACGCCTCCTGTGCTCCTCTGAAACTCCAAGAAAGATTTACACATTAATATGAATCCTGGTACAATTTCATTTCATTTTTTTGAATAATTCATATCCATTTACTTAAAAAAAAAAGGAAAAAAGAAAGGGAACTTCATTTTATTTTCATTGTCGGTTTAATAAAAAAAATAAAAAAAATAAATCTTAAGATATTTGGTTAGATTCTCAGTAGCACACTAAAATACTCATTGTTAATTGACCCATAACTCAATATAGAGATGAACAGCAGCCTTTCCTCTCTAGCTTATCTGTTTACATTCCATAGTAGAACAGCGCAGTCTAGATAACAAAGTCCTAACAAAGATGGTTAGAGAAACATGTGCTGTACAATTTTCTAGGTCACTTCATCAACTGTCATCTTAAGACTTATATTATTTCATTTTTTGACATCAATCCAAAGTCACCAATACTAATACTAGCCAAACTCCGTTTCTGACTCATGAGCTGCAGATCATGAATCAAAAAGGATAGAGGTTAGATATTACCCTAATTAGTCAAAAAAAAAAAAAAAAAAAAAAAAAAAGTGTTATTAATATTTTATTATTAACGTCTGACACACATTGGTCCAAATGTTGGTTGTTTGAATTTATAATTGTTTTATTTTGACCACTCTAGTGTAAACCATCCAACCACCAATACATTTTGTTCTAATAATAAGTTTTACATTCAAAGAAATATATATATATTATATATTCAATATAATTTAAACTAATAAGTAATACTCAACCCAGTCAGTATAAGATATTTCTCATTCTAAAATTAGTTTGATGCTGAAATATATATGTTCTGTATGTGTATGAATGATTGAGTTTATGAACCCCGCATGACTCTCTCTCTCTCTCTCTCTCTCTCCCTCTCTTCGCCCTGTCTCGTTGAGCGCCTGTTGTTTATGGTGTGTGGGTGTGAGTGAGAGAGAGCGAGGGGGGGTAAAGGAGTGTTAGTGAAAGTGTCTATCTCTCTCGTCTTATCTCTTGTTCTCTCCCTCAGATGTTTTATGTTTGCATGTGTGAATAAGTTTGATCGTCTAATATAGTAATTTTAACTGTTGGGCAAACTTCAATGTCCACAATCCCTTGTGGAGATTTCTGTTTCTGTAACAGGCCACTCATTCCAAAATTACCTCTTATCTGGTCTCTTAGACTACCCATAATTCCTTCAGCAGGAAGTGTTAGCTACTGAGTCTCAAGTGAATTCCATTTAAAACATAGATCAGTTAAATTAACCCTAATAAGATTCAATATGTTCTAATATCAATATTGGAGAACATTAACTATAATATTAAGAATATTATAAAGTCATTTTGATTTATTTTAAAAGTTTTGAAAATATTTTATCATTTTAACTTAAGATGTTTTTGAGCTTGTAGATCTGCTACTTTTTGAATTTTTGGATTTCGATCTATTTTTGTGTACCGTATCTAATTCTAATGTACCTCAGAACAAATATGTTTATTCCTTACTTTTCATTGTTATATTTTAATCTTAAATAATTTTATTTAAACATTTTTTCCCCATTTTTTTTTTGTTTTTTTTCCAATTTTATTTTATTTATTTTTTCATTTTTTTCCTTGGTTTTCTGTTTTTTTGGGGGGTTTTTCTCATTCACATCAGCAGATTCATTCTCTGACACACTATATATATACTGTATATAGAATATATGGTATTGTGTCAAGAGGAGGGAGTTGGTGAATACAGATTTAAATGTGATTTGCTTAATATCTTTTTTTGATGTTGTTTTTTTGTGTCCTTTATCATAGTCATTTAACGATAAATACTAACTTACAGTCTTAGTCACATTCATCCATTTCAGATCTTGCCCCAGGAGTACAAAACCTCCCCAGGGGAGACTGAGGGTCTCAAACTCTGATGGAAAACCTTTAAACTCCGATGGAAAACCTTTGTATTTTATTTTTCAAGAGTTCTTAACTGTTTTAAACAGCTTATGTTTTGTCAAATACCTTTCATGTACACTTTCTACACGCAGTAATTCTGTGTTTAATTCATTTACAGATTAAATAATCTTCCTGGTTAAATTGAGTGACAGAAGCCTCGCCTCTCGACTGCTCAAAGAGGAAAAGTAGGTCCTATACGTCTGTGTGAGTAAAGAGGCATCACGTGAGTTTTTCCCGCCATAAATTATTTTGTAAAAAATGGTTAACATATCAACCCACAGTATTGCTTCAAGGAGAAGTAGGGCTAAAATTCGACTGAGCCTATACACACTTGGGGGCGGGACCGGAAACAACAGCTTCTTGGAAACAAGACTATGTTGGCTAAAGTTCCTGGTGGTACATACATTGTGGGATTTTCAGGAAAAGAAAGATCTTTCTGCCATTCTGCCAAGGGATGGCCTTCAAAATAAAGAAAGGATCTGTTTATAATTATAATACCTTATTCTGGGAACTTACGAGGTGATGTCATTTTTCTCATTTAACAGCATATAGAACACACTTACCATTCTAATTATTCTATAGTCTATGTAAGATTTCATCCTACTAACGCTGATTATTTACTCAAGAAATATAACCATTTGGCTTCCAAATTAATAAACAATACAGTCCTTTTGAAGAAGTAAAACAATGTGTATGTTATCTGAATAAATAACCATTTGTTTTTGCCCTTATAGTCTTTTAATATAATTTAAAAAGGTATTTAAGTCTAAAATGTATCTGTTTTCCTATATTAATTAATTACATTTTCTTTCAATGTCATACCAATCTTGTCCACTCGAACTCGGGACAGATAGGTATAAAACTATGTCTTTTGTCGACAATATTGATATATATGCCATTATATCCTATTTTAGTGTGCCATCTCTGCATAACTCAAGTTTGCCTACCAATGCTATGATTTTATTAAGTTAAAGGTGGGCTGGAACTAATCCTAGTATTAGTTCTCTCCTTTCCTCTAGAGACTGCATGTGTTTTGAGTTGCACAGCGCACAGGCCCAGCCGATGTCACTGATTATCTCTGGAGGAATACAATAACAGCTCATTGGAGTTAACTTGACCATCTATGACAAAGCCACAACACCTCCAGCTACGCCGGCCAAGGTCTCGCCAAAGTCTCAACCTACGAGCAAGGCTCCTCATGGCCAGATGTCATCGTGAGCCCCTCCCTGCTGATGACTTCGCCTCGTACCTCCGAAACCTGGGCTGGGGGTGGTCTTACAATGCTGTCTCATCCCCCTGGTCAAACAGTTTGTGCACCGCCTGTTCTCTAGAGCTATACCCACTTCGAGATCAACATTCTAACATTCCATAATACAGTCCTTTAGCAAATCGAAATAAGAAAAAAAAAATGTATTGCATTATTGAATTTGTCTATCTTGTGCTCCCTATGTTCTCTCCCCCTTCCCCCCATCTCCTTCACCTCTATACTTCGTTTACTCGTTAGGAGATAAAGTCTACATATTTTGACTTGCCCCATTGTTGTCATTTCTGAATAGAGTCACAGGGTCGATAACTTGCTGATGCTTGGTTGACTGACACCCTTTGACCCTATCCAAACTGATAAACAAGATGAGGGATTGATAGATAATTTCTAATCAATAGTTTATTAGATTATAATTATTGTATGATTATTGTATTGTATCACTTTGGATAATTGCATAAAGTATGATGTATTTGCTCAGAAGGGACTGTTCTATAACTGCTAAGATAAGATGTCCTTGCTCCCTGGCCTACTCTTTCTTACCCATGAAAGTTGTGGCTACAGTTTATCTATGATGCCTTAGAACAGGTTACCGTGCCACCAAAATGAGCCTTTGCCCTGTTCATGATTGATATTATATTGTGGGGTGGGCTTAATAAGAGATAAACTGTCTGTTATAATGCTGAACATTTTGTATTACCAGTAGAGAGATATTTTTGCTGTACGGTGCCTCGTGGATTGATTCTTTCTCTTAATACAATGTCAACCTTTTAATTTGAGAACCGGCCTGTGTCTGTCTTTGATTTCGTCTCATCCTTTTTACACTGGGTTTTCAGCTGTTTAACTGCAAATAGTTTTAATTAACATAGAGCAGGATTTACGACCCTTATCAGCTCTTTTATCTACTTTATCATATACCATACCCGGTGAAGGGCGCAGACGAAAGTAGTTGCAAACTTGGGGTTAATGCACGTCCTGTCGCGCGGTTTCTCCCTCGCGCGCGTCCCGCCGTGGCGCCCCCCCCCCCCCCCCCCCGTGGGTCCCGTCGCAGCACCCCGCGGTCACCCCTCCCCACGGGCGGATATATAATAATAATAATAATAATAATATTAATAATAATAATAATAATAATCTTTATTTGTATAGCGCTTTTCAAAAACAAGTTTACAAAGTGCTTCACAACACAACCCACAACAGACAGTGTGGGGAAAAGCAAAACAAAAAACAGAAAAACAAGACAGACAGTTCGTTTAACAAATACAACAGCAAAAAAAAAATGACCAGTCGGTCAATTAAAATGTTGTGGTCAATTGTGTCGAATGCCGCCGAGAGGTCCAACAGCACCAACACAGCACGGAGAATGGCGTAGGCATGTTACTCGCCCGCCCCGGGTCCGTCTGGTGTGTTTACTTTCCACAGAAAGAATTGTACTCAGAGAGTGGGCGGGGCCTCGGTGTTGCCATGTCGGCGTACTGTAAGCGCTGTAGGGGCAATATTGGTGGTGTAGGGTTCGTTTGGTTTGGCCTCGTTTTCATAGACCTTGCTGCTTGTTTCTCTCGCGAAACCTGGCAACGACGCATGCGCAGTTTGATCAAGAGTCCCCCCAAGACACAACCACCGTGAGGTTACTAGAATTATAGTAGGATTACCCAGCCAGCTAGTAATAGGAAACCTATGTGTTGGTGACTTTTTAAAATGTCACAGAGGGTCTAATATAGAAGGGAAAATAATGACATTTCATAAGGTATTTTCAAACCACAGTAACCAGATCAGCAACATGACGAGGATGTTGTCGTTGTACTTCAGGAGGACGGCCGCAGTGTGGATGCTGAGATGTTTGAGGACCCCAACCATCCCAACAAGGTGTTAGAGGGTCTCAACAGGCTGCGTCTCAACAATACCTTGTGTGATGTGATCCTGTGCTGTGAGGGACAGGAGGTCCCCTGCCATCGTTATGTACTGGCCTCCATCAGCACTTATTTTGAGGTAAATATGGACTTTTAATATGGACCTGCTGGTGTTAAGGGAATTACATTTCAATTCTGCCTTGGCTTTTATATGAACCAATTATAATGCTGTTGTCCAAATGAATTAATCAATGAATCAATTAATAATGTAAATAAGAAAGGCCTAAACTATGGACACTCCAAGCCAACCATTTTCCTTTTCAACCTGCACCAGGCCATGTTTACATCAGACATGGTGGAGTCCACACAGGAAAGGGTGACCATCAGAGGAATGGAGCCTCAGATGATTGGATTGCTGGTGAACTATGCCTATACATCACAGGTGTCAATCTCCACTGATAATGTTCAGGTAATGTATTATCATCATAAACCTCATTCATTGTCTCCATTCTTGTCCTACATAACGTCACAGCGCTTAATAAAGATATTTTGTTTAATTTGTTCTAGGACCTGCTCGCAGCATCAGACTTGTGGGAAGTCGAGGCTGTTCGAGAGGCCTGCTTTAACTACATGAAGCGTCACATGGATGTAAATAACTGTGTAGAGATGTACTGCTTTGCCGAGGACCACTCCTACGAAATGTTGAAGAAACACAGCATGGATTTTATTCTGGAAGAATTCAGTGTCATATATCAGCAGGTCAGTGATGAATCATACATTTACCAAGTTGTTTTTGTCTGTTGTTCGCTTGTTTCTGTTATAACTTATAACTAACGTTTTATTACTATTACTCAACCTGTCACCACCACAACTGACCCAGACCTGAGTAGAAACATTCAATCAGTCACAGTGATTAGATATATATTAATAAGCTACTGTCACATGTCCATTTCACCAAACAAACCATCTATCAGCAGTGAACACTTCAGAGGAGAAAATGTTACTTCAGTATCAAGTATGAGAACTTAAGAACAGTGCCTTCATGTATCAGCTAATCGTGTTTTTTTTCTTTTCTTCTACCAATAGGAAGAGTTCCTCTCTCTCTCTGTGGAAAGACTGATAGAGATTCTCTCCAGCGACCATCTGAATGTTCCCGAGGAGGACATGGTGTTTGATGCTGCCATGCTGTGGTTAGACAGGTGTCCTACCCGCAAGCAGAGCTTTGAACAGGTCAGTCATTTCTTAGTCTCACCTTGTAAGACGATCAGAGGTCTCTGCCTATCAATATGTCAGGGGTCTTCTAAATGAGTTAGTCACTTTCAATACATGCTTGGCATCTACTTCATACGTATATGTGGTACTGGCTGGTAATATGCATGATTATTTTATAATGTTGTTCCGGTTGGACTATAGTAAATACTTGGTGTTCTATGTGTTCTTCAAGGTGCTACAGCACATCCGTATGCCTCTCATCAGTCCCTCCTACCTCCTCACTGTGGTTGAGTGTCTGAGCCAGAGGTTCATCTCTGAGGCCAAGGAGCGGCCCTACTGTAACACAGCACGCCCACGCAGGACCACAGGTACCTGCTGAACACATGCATGCATGTTGACACATAGCTCACGTTCCTCCAAACACACCTCACCTGATCTTAATTACAGAGCTACTCCGTTTTTAATTTCATTCAAGATGACGTCTAGACGGTGTGTTACTCATTTTAAACTTAATCAGCACGCTAAAATATGTATCTGAAAACATTATAGGTTAGAAATAAGCAACGTAGTAACGAACATGCTTCACACTGGCCGTCTCGCTCTCCCTTGGGCAGAGTCAGCCTGCAGGCTACACACACACTAAAACACACTTTTCATTGAATCTAACATGGTTAAAATAGAGTTTGAAATTAAAATGGTTTCGTATATTAGGAAGGGGGCGTGTCTGATAAAATGAATATTAAAAATCTAAATACCGAATTAAGTAACTTAAAAACTGTCTGGGGTGAAACACAAAAGCCAGAGTAGATGTAAAAATTACCCCAAAAAACATATTTGAAAGTGAAATCTCCCTTTAACTCTGACAGTTTACAAATGGAACCAAATGGACCGGTAAGGGTCCATTTGGTTCCATTTGTACACTCAGAGTGTACAAACCTATAAGGGTCCATTTGGTGGTACTCCCCCCCCCCCCCCCCCCCCCCCTTTTTTAGATTTGTGCAAATCTTTGAATGTATATGTTATTTTTTTTAAGCAAACATTTTAACTCAAATCTTTGCTTTAGGGTATTCTACAAATATCTTCTAAATCCTAGCAGTTTTTTTTAACAAAAAGTATGTTGCTATTATATCAGATTTGCACACATTTTCACGATACAAAAAAAATATAGATCTACAAGGTCATAGCGCGGCACTCGGTGCCACACTATTAGCTTGTAGTTCTGCTATTTATTAATCGCCCAAAGAAATAAAAACAAATTACACGAATGCGTTCCCTGTTCCCTACGTTTACTGTTGTTCATGAACAATGAACAATGAACAACAGTAAACGTAGTTAATGGCCAACGTCTGAAGCTTAAACAAACTCCCAGGGAATTGGTATGTCCTCGTTCACTGTGGATTAGAGGTGTAACCATATAGTAACTGCATCGAAAAATCGATTAAAATGTTCAACAATCTACTATATCGATATGCAAACGGCAAAATATTGTATCGTTTGACTTTGTATCGTATTGAATCATTTTGCAATGCAAATCATCGTATCGAATCGCTCCGCAATGCAAATAATCGGATCGACTCGTTGCAATGCAAATAATTGATTTTATCGATACTACGTACTTGTGTGTTGCAATTTTAAGAAGAAAAAAGAGAGAGGGGTTTAATTACTGTACGTTTCCATTACATATCGCAACACTTGGTTTATCCATAAATGTGTGTAATCTGTGTTCATGTCAAGGTGCGAGTTTGTCCATATGTGTTCAAATACAATGTCCATATATTTGCCTGAGAATCACTGTGGTTACTTATTTGTATCCATAATAATTCATTTTTCCCTTAAAAAACCTGCACTATCCACACGTTTCACACAGATTATAATTTTTCCTAAATAGTTACTGTATTGATTTTAAATCATTGAATCGTATCGTATCGTCATGAATGAACCAATATCGTCCATGTATCGTATCGTCAGCCATGTATCGTGATGCGTATCATATCGCTGTTATAATGTATCGTTACACCCCTACTGTGGATGGTTTCACGCAGTCAGGAAAGAACAGACGGGAGAGAATTCCATCAGGTCTCGTTTTTATAACAAAGAGCCAATGTTACGTCACTGCCTGGTAGCCTGTCTGGTTTCTTCTCTTATTAGAAACGCAACACTTCACTTCACACCAGGGGTCTTCGACAGGGGGTCCGGGACCCCTAGGGGGTCCTCAGAGCTACTATAATAGGGGTCCGCCAAATCTTTGTGTGAACGTTTTTTTTTTTTTTTTTACATTAACCACTTGAACCCTAGAATTCCTTTTCTGAGGGGAACATTAGCCGAAATCTACAAGCTCACTACAAGCTCACAAGCTCACAACGCCTCGCGCTGCGAGGCGTTGTGAACTTGTAGATCGGCAATTTTTTTGGCAAAGAGGTTTGGTGTATAGAGGGGAAGAGGAGCAGACTAAATACAGAGTGATACGCTGATGATAGTGAGAGGGGTAGAGGTCACAGGTTTGAGTCCCGGCAATGTGTCGAGGTGTCCTTGAGCAAGACATTGAACCCCTAACTGCTCCCCTCCAGCGCCCCAAGTCTGACCATCTGGGCAGCAATCAGCTGGATGAAGCTGAAAACTGAATATCCCCCACGGGATCAAATGGGTCGAATTTTTTGGTTGTTCAGACCAACACGTATCTCTCTAGTAACCGGTGATGTTTGATAAAAGAATGACCCTGATTGGCTGCTGAGTGAACGAGGAAGTGAAATCAAAGTTTGTGGAATGGAAACCTGAACCCGAACTCACCACTGAAGCTTCTTACTGGAAACACACACACACACACACACACACACACACACACACACACACACACACACACACACACACACACACACACACACACACACACACACACACACACACACACACCTCAGTCTAATGTGACATTTGATCACATGACCAAGGTGTCTTTGAAGACATGTTGAGACAAGAGAAGTGATTATCGTGACGAGGTGTGAGCTTGTAGATCAGCTATTTTCAAACCGATGTATGTATTAGGTTTAAAGTGGTTCAACTGATTGTGATGCAATATGAACTAATTTTTCTGGGGACCCCCTGGAACACCCCCTCAGTTACTCCTGGGGGTCCCCGGACCCCACTTTGAGAACCAGGAGATTAACAAACTGCTTAAGTGTGAGCTTGTAGATCTGCTATTTTCAGGGACAACAGGACAGTTCATCACACTGACCACATGGTGACAATGTTGCTCTGTGTAATGACTAAATGAGGGCTCATCAATGTGTCTGTACACTGATAAATGTTTGTGTGGCAAATCTTTGATGAAATAATTTAATGAAAAACCCTGCTTTCATTATAATGTTCTTATTTTGTTCATATAATGAAAGCACTGACTGTATTGATAAGTTACTGAAAACACAGAACAGACCATGCTGCATTGATGCATGTATACAGTCAGTATACAGTGAATAGAATGGACCATGTTGCATTGATGCATGTATACAGTCAGTATACAGTGAATAGAATGGACCATGTTGCATTGATGCATGTATACAGTCAGTATACAGTGAATAGAATGGACCATGCTGCATTGATGCATGTATACAGTCAGTATACAGTGAATAGAATGGACCATGTTGCATTGATGCATGTATACAGTCAGTATACAGTGAATAGAATGGACCATGTTGCATTGATGCATGTATACAGTCAGTATACAGTGAATAGAATGGACCATGCTGCATTGATGCATGTATACAGTCAGTATACAGTGAATAGAATGGACCATGTTGCATTGATGCATGTATACAGTCAGTATACAGTGAATAGAATGGACCATACTGCATTGATGCATGTATACAGTCAGTATACAGTGAATAGAATGGACCATGTTGCATTGATGCATGTATACAGTCAGTATACAGTGAATAGAATGGACCATGTTGCATTAATGCATGTATACAGTCAGTATACAGTGAATAGAATGGACCATACTGCATTGATGCATGTATACAGTCAGTATACAGTGAATAGAATGGACCATGTTGCATTAATGCATGTATACAGTCAGTATACAGTGAATAGAATGGACCATGCTGCATTGATGCATGTATACAGTCAGTATACAGTGAATAGAATGGACCATGCTGCATTGATGCATGTATACAGTCAGTATACAGTGAATAGAATGGACCATGTTGCATTGATGCATGTATACAGTCAGTATACAGTGAATAGAATGGACCATGTTGCATTAATGCATGTATACAGTCAGTATACAGTGAATAGAATGGACCATGCTGCATTGATGGGGCCAGCCATAGCTGAATGGATAGAGGTCCCAGGTTTGAGCCCGGCAATATGTTGAGGTGTCCTTGAGCAAGACATTTCCCCCATGGGATTACATAGGTCACATGTTTAGGTTGTTCATACCAACACGTATCTCTCTAGTAACTGGTGATGTTTAATAGAAGAATGATCCTGATTGGCTGCTGAGTGAACGAGGAAGTGAGATCAAAGTTTGGGGAATGGAAACCTGAGCCCGAACGCACCACTGAAGCTTATACTGGAAACTAACACACACACACACACACACACACACACACACACACACACACACACACACACACACACACACACGACCAAGGTGTTATTGAAGACATGTTGAGACAATAGAAGCGATGAGGTTTCACAGCATTGTTGTCACTGATACTGCTGACTGTTGTTGAACTGAGTACTGACGCATACATCTGATGATTTGTACATTTATAAACTCACTGACAATAATATCAAACCACTTTGAGTGCTTTGTTCTAACAAGACATACAGTACAGTGGTGTCTGAAACTTCATGAACCCTTCAGAATTATCTACTTTATCTTAAAAGTAGATAAAGTACCCAGTAACACAATTGAGACAAAAAGTATTACACCTCTATCATCGAAAATTATCTAATATTTCATATCTGTGACAAATGTATGAACCTCAAATTCAAGGTGTTTTCACAAATAAACAAACAAACAATGTTTTGTCAAACATTTGTTTGAACCAACACCATAAGCAGCAAAACAGGAAGAACAGGAATGACCAGAGCTCATCATACTGTAATGTTGCCTCATACTAATTAAACAATATTAGAGGTTGAGCTTTACCACAAGGTCTATCTGTTAGAGAGAGAGAGTGTGATCAAAGTTTCACATTATGGACCACAATGGCCCCTCAGGGGCCACAGGCACACTGTGGCTCCAACAAACAAAACTTGGCACAACCACTGTTCAGGAAAATAAATGTCACACACATGGGACACTACAGCTCTCTCTCTCTCTCTCTCTCTCTCTCTCTCTGGTTGTCCAGATCAACATGTCTGCCTAGTAACCGGTGATGTTTAACAAAAGAATAATCCTGATTGGCTCCTGATTGAAGGAGGAAGTGGAACTAATGTTCGGGGAGTTTTCAGTTCAAGAAACAAGAAGGATCAGCACGATATAGGACTGGATTTGAAGGATGAAAGATCTAGTTTTACAAATAAATTAGAGATCTTTCATCCTTCAAATCCAGTCCTATATATTGTGCTGATCAGAGAAATGGTCTCAGAGTTAAGTCCATTTGAAGTGTTAAACACTGCTTCAACTCTGATGTAACATTGCTGTAGTGTCCCATGTGTGTGACATTTATTTTCTTTGCCCTGACTATTGTCATGGCAGACCCCTGAACAGTGGTTCCTCCACCACCTTAGCACCACCCACCTGTCCTAGTCCCTCCTCCTGTGTGTGTGTGTGTGTGTGTGTGTGTGTGTGTGTGTGTGTGTGTGTGTGTGTGTGTGTGTGTGTGTGTGTGTGTGTGTGTGTGTGTGTGTGTGTGTGTGTGTGTGTGTGTGTGTAAGTAATATGTGTGCGTGAGCAGCGTGTCTGTCACTCGGGAACCCGTGCCTACTTTTGTTGTTGTTGCCAGATTTTGCCAGAGAAATAAGCAACCAGATCTATGAAAACAAGCCCAACAAAAGCGACAGGCCACATGAGCACTTTTTTTGAAAATAGCCGATCTACCAGGTCATTTGTAGATAGGCTATTTTCAAAGAAGAACATCTTGAAAAAAAAAAAAAAAATCTGTGGATTTTCCAAATCCACAGATCTTGTATGGGGGTCTCTGGCACAACATATTATTTTCAGAAGGGGGAGGTCTGCGGGCAAATATTAATTTGGGGGTCCTTGCCATGAAAATGTTTGAGAACAACTGGTTCAAACAACATTAGGAAACAAGGCCAAATAAGCAACTACACTTTCAAGCAACTTTACAGAAAAACAATACAACGTCGCTCAGTGGCGTCAGTTCAGCAAAAGCTAAGGTATGGCAGCATGCACGCGACGATGAGGTCAGTCCGCGCGCGCGCAAAATTTTTGTGCGGTTCTGGGCGGGTTGGGTTCGTTTTTTTCCAGTTTCTGGTTACTTTATTTCGGTTTTAGGGTTAGGATTCGGGTTAGATTAGGGTTATGTTATTTAATTCTTATTTTTGCCTGATTTTCCCGATTTATTATCAAAAAAGTACTTCTTTTTTTTTTCTTCCCTGGAGCCAGGGTATGGCAGCTGCAATAGCCTGCCATACCCAATTGACGCCCCTGACGTCGCTTATAATAAGCGGACATGGCAACACTGGTGCTGCGTAGCCTACTTGACGAGAGAGAGAGAGAGAGAAAGAAAGAGACGCATCACGGGAGACATTGATTAAAATTACTTGGAATAAAAACAAATGTATGTATTGGGTCTGACCCTGGACAGCATCCTAGTGAACTATCCTACAGTGTGTAATCCCTGGTCGGGGATCATTCTATAGTGTGAAAACCACAACGATATTAAACAGCCCATTTCGAGAAATAAACTCCTGCAGTGTGTAATGCTCAACGATCAGATGAATCCCCGACCACTTTAAAAGTCCTACAGTGTGTACCTGCCCCTTAACCCCTAAGTGAGAACCATCTGAGCAGCTATCAGCAGGGTGAAGCTGAAACTGAATTTCCCCTGCAGGATTAACTCTAAGGTCTCTCTCTTCCTTCTCACTTCCAGTCCATCAAGTGTGTTATTGTCTGTCTTGAGACTATGTTTTGCACCCTGTCCGTCCGTCCGTCCGTCCGTCTGTCTGTCCAGGGACGGCCCGTAAGGTGCGCGGCCAACGACCGTGCACCGGATTTCTTACTTAATTTCGGCAGTTTTTTACTTAATTTCGGCCGTTTCGTTTTTGAACGGCCGGCCTGGTTGGCCTGGAATGGAGAGGCCTTTCTGGAATTGTCCCACATTTCCCAGTGGCCACTGGCCAGCACGTCCCTGCGTCTGTCCGTCCGTGAGTGTCTGTTGTGTGTGTCCCCGTGTGTTTGTCTGTGAGCAGCTAATCTCTTGTATCTGTTGTACAGTATGCGCACTAGTGTTGATTTTATCAACCATTTTTTAATATAGTCTCAGTCTTAGTCCAGTTTCAATCGCCTCTGTCAGTTTTTTATCATATTTAGTCAACCTCATCCTGTTTTTATTTAGTCAAGTTTTAGTCGACTAAAATACGAGCATTTAGTCTTTATCATTAAGTTTTAATCAAAAAAAACTGTTTACATTTTAGTCAATTATAACTCTTTTAGTCTACTTTTATTCCATACAAGCGTTTTGATTTGACCATACTGATCCCAGTACAACCCAACACTAAACACCTGGTTATAGAACCAATGTCCAGTTCTACCAACTGATC